>NW_026866722.1:0-81316 GCF_026571515.1 Ruditapes philippinarum | reverse complement strand
ACCATACAGACAAGTTTTGAAGTTCCTAGGCCTTAAGGTTCTTTAGTTATTTGATCAGAAACCGTTTTTTTGCTTTCAAGGTCAATGTGACCTTGACCTTTGACCCCTTGACCCAAAATCAATAGGGGTCATCTACTGGTCATGACCAACACCATACCAAGTTTGAAGTTCCTAGGCCTTAAGGTTCTTTAGTTATTGATCGGGGAAACCGTTTTTGCCTTTCAAGGTCAATGTGACCCTTGACCTTTGACCCCTTGACCCCCCCAAAATCAATAGGGGTCATCTACTGGTCATGACCAATCACCATACCAATTTTTGAAGTTCCTAGGCCTTAAGGTTCTTTAGTTATTGATCGGAAACCGTTTTTTGCTTTCAAGGTCAATGTGACCTTGACCTTTGAACCCCTTGACCCAAAATCAATAGGGGGTCATCTACTGGTCGCATGAAACAAATCACCATAAATCCAAGTTTTGAAGTTCCCCTAGGCCTTAAGGTTCTTTAGTTATTGATCGGAAACCGTTTTTTGCTTTCAAGGTCAATGTGGACCTTGACTTTTGACCCCTTGACCCAAAAATCAATAGGGGGTCATCTACTGGTCATGACCAATCACCATACCAAGTTTGAAGTTCCTAGGCCTTAAGGTTCTTTAGTTATTGATCGGAAACCGTTTTTGCTTTCAAGGTCAATGTGACCTTGACCTTTGACCCCTTGACCCCAAAATCAATAGGGGTCATCTACTGGTCATGACCAATCACCATACCAAGTTTGAAGTTCCTAGGCCTAAGGGTTCTTTAGTTATCACTCGGAAACCATTTTGTCTACGGACCGACGGACCGACGGACCGACAAGTGCAAAGCAATATACCCCCTTTTTTTCAAAATGGGGGCATAATAACCTGTAGAGTTTTAACAAACTTGCTGTGCAGAGATCATCTGATTGATCCTTACATCTCAATATTAAGCACAAAGTGCACAGGTGAGCTAAAAAAAAAAAAATAAACAAAAAGAAACAGTAATGAAACTGGCAAAGCCTTTTATGAAGTAAAAACCACTTAATTTTACACCTACACACCTGTTTGTATTATTAGTATATTATGAATAATTGCACCTAAACTAATATATATCTAACTTGATAATTATAATATTTGCCAAAGCAATTCTTTGAATTTTTCCCAATAAATTTGTAACACCTGTATAATTTTCATTTTTGCTAATTTTTATTCTTTCTTAATTCAAGTAAGAATTTTGTATTTAAACATGTTTTCTGTTTAAAAACAACATAAAAGTCGGAGAATAATAAGTAAAAGGTTCCTTTATGGACCTAACTATGTTTAATGAGTGTTTTTAGTAGGATTATCAGTCTCCTTGAAAAGCAATCTGTTCCAGAAAATTCAGGAAAATACCATCTGAATAATTGTATAGCTGGAATAGACAAACATGAGTTATTATCAGAACAGAACAGATAATTTATTTTTGACTTGTACAATAATTAAACATCATCATACAAATATAAACAATTATACATAATGTCATACAAATGTTAACAATTTTACAATACATATTTAAACATAAATCACAAGATCAGATCTAAACATGTCCCTTTCAAATTAATATAGAGGATGAATTATTAAGATATATTTAAATTGTATCTAATTTTTTTATTAGGTATTTCTATGAGACATTCATCTCTTACATACAAGGATAAATTTAATTCTGTACATTATTAACCAGGTTTTGTAAAAAACTATTGTTACTATTGGCAGAATGGTGAACAGAGTTTTTTGATTGTAAACAATTTTCACCATGCAGTCATACTTCAACATAATATTTTTATGCCAATGGATTTCAATGAAACTTTTAGAACATGAATTTCTTAAAATACCATATCATTGATCATTTTACCATATTATGAAGCCCAATGTCAACTTTGTTATGTTATTTTTTTTTATCTGTAGAATAAAAGCAATTCCATTATAATGAGAAAAAAACAACAACAAAAAACAAACACACACAAAAACAACAACAAAAAACAACAAAAACGCAAAAACATTTGTCAGATTCATTTTATATTTTATTAAATAAATTTGGATTATTCTAGAAAATAACAAAACCTGGTTTAAGATTACAAAATTATCATGTTATTCTTATGTTGCATCAGCTAGAATTACATTTTGACAATAAATGTCAACCTGACAATGTAAATTCAAATAGAAAGTCACTTTTAATTGCTGTTTTGTCCTTGCTGTAATCTAATCTAGCTACATCTGAGCTCTGAACTTTGGTATAGTCAGAGACAATAAATAATACAAAAAGGTCTTGGTGATTTTGAAAGTCTCATTACTGCTAACTGGAAATAATTACCCATTAGTTTCAATGGAATCTTTATGTCACACAATCATATAACAGTGGTGACACCCATTAAAGTCATAAATTAAGGTCTGAAAACACCAAGACTGATCAGTCAAACAACAATTTTGTAAACCAAAGGTCAAACAACACTATGGATCCTACCTCAGAAAGCACTTTAAAACAAAATTGGGTCATGCAACACTAAAAAAAACAAAAAGCATAATATACATCAGCTGTTTACATGTATGTCTCTATGGACTTTCCCTGTAATGATTATTTTCAGAAACTCTTCAATGTCCTTTTCTTTCAATTCAGCTGCAATAAAAAGCATTTTATGAGAAATTTATGTCCAAAGATTTACGATATTCTTTGGACAATATTCTCTATCCAAATAGTTCTCTGGCTACAAAAAATTAGACCCGACATATTACCGCAATAATGTCATCTATAAGTACTGTCTTATAATGCCAGAGAGATATGTAAAACTTAATTTTTCATCACATTTTTCAAGATATATTAGTCCCATGAGTCCTCTCTGACTGAATGACATCACAAGAAAGGTTTTTTCAACCATAAAAACTCTTTAATTAAAAATGATAAGATAATGAAAACTCAACCATATCACTGCTTTATTTAAAACGTTGATAATCATTCAAAAATATCCCCTCCTGCTTTTTAAAATGATTAGATTTTGTACTCAACCATATCCCCTGCTTTATTTAAATGTTTAGATAATGTATCTAAACCCATTTTCCCTGTTTTATTAAAATATTAGATAATGTATCTAAACCCATATATCCGCTTTTTTAAATGTTTAATAAGCATCTCAACCCATATACACGTTTTAAATTTGAATTGTTAGATAATGTATCTAAACCATATCACTGCTTTATTAAAATGATTAGATAATGCATCTCAACCATATACACTGCTTTATTTGAATTGTTAGATAATGTATCTCAACCATATACACTGCTTTATTTAAATGATTAGATAATGCATCTCAACCATACACACTACTTTATTTGAATGATTAGATAATGCATCTCAACCATATACACTGCTTTATTTGAATTATTAGATAATGTAAGATAATGTATCTCAACCATATACACTGCTTTATTCAAATGATTAGATAATGTATCTCAACCATATACACTGCTTTATTCAAATGATAAGATAATGTATCTCAACCATATACACTACTTTATTCAAATGATTAGATAATGTATCTCAACCATATACACTGCTTTATTCAAATGATAAGATAATTTATCTCAACCATATACACTACTTTATTTAAATGATTAGATTATGTATCTCCACCATATACGTTGCTTTATTCAAATGATTAGATAATGTATCTCAACCATATACACTACTTTATTCAAATGATTAGATAATGTATCTCAACCATACACACTGCTTTATTTAAATGATTAGATAATGTATCTCTACCATAATAATAATGCACTGCTTTATTTATTTTTTTATGAGAAAAGTGAATTTTTCACAATCTTTGTTAAATTTTCTAAAATTCTTTAAACTATCAATGCTAAAATTTTCCATCTTAATATAAAAATGTTTACAAAGTCAATACTAATATTGAAAACACTAGAAACAAGTTCAAAAGGTACACAAAATATCGGAAAAATATTTCCAGTTCCATCATGTTAAAAAACCTCAGTGCAGTCTCTTTAAAAAAACATTTAAGAAATAAATAACAAAATTCTTTTAACATCAGTTTTATAATGTCTAGCATTTCTTTTAATTTCTTGTTTTTAAGATAAAATTCTTAATCAAAATTTCTATTTAATATGCCAATATGCTCAGTTGTCAACAAAAGATTGGGATAAAAAAAATCTTGTTTCTTATAAAAGACTTGTCTAGACAAATACCTTCTACTTCTATTGAAGATAAATTGAATTCACTTTCTAGAAATAATTCTCCTTTTTAAGAATTCACGAATAAATACTCTTTTGTCTGCAATGGAAAATGGTTCTAGTAAAAAACAAAATGCAACACTGTGAATTACATAACTGGTAAAATTTCATTTACCATTTCAGTTTTTTGTTTGTTTTATTTGGCTATAATGCCAATTTTTTAACAAAATTATTCACTCTTTAAGAGCTAAAAGTGAATTTGCCTAGACACATTGTGGCTATCAAAAATGTATGCTTTGCTTGATAATTCAAATCAGAAATCACTGATTTTGGCAGAATGGCCCAGTGGTTAACACATCAGACTAGCAAATCCAAATGATGGCTAGCTGCTTGGGTTAAAACCTTGTCTGGGGAAAAGGCAGCTACATTTTTGTATTCCTTTCAGCAATAATTTTTAAATCATTCATCAGTACTGATTGGTTCTAGGAACAGAAAGTGTTTACAAATGTAGCCTCCAACACAATCAAAATCAAACAAATTCTGTATAGAATAAATTAGAATTGGTTAATTCAAAACAAGAGCACCGCTAGGCGGAGCATTATATGCCCGGAAGTGATTTTTTTTTATTAAAGATGAAGCATTTGTAAGACATGGGAGTAAAATAAAGTATTACCTCCTTCAAATAACAATCCTCCTTTGAAGTTTCAATATTGTGGTCCAAATGGAACTTTAAGTTATGCCCCAGAAACTGTTTTCAATTCTAAGGTAAAAGTGACCTTGACCTTTGACCTTGTGACCCCAAAATCATTAGGGGTCTTCTACCCAATATGGACAATCATACTATGAAGTTTAAACACAGTAGGCCAAATGATACTTAAGTTATATTCCGAAAACTGTTTTCAGTTTTAAGGTAATAGTGACCTTGACCTTGTGACCCCAAAATCAATAGGGGTCTTCTACCCAATATGGACAATAATGTATCTCAACAATATACACTGCTTTATTCAAATGATTAGATAATGTATCTCACCCATATACACTGCTTTATTCAAATGATTAGATAATGTATCTCAACCATATACACTGCTTTATTCAAATGATTAGATAATGTATCTCAACCATATACCCTGCTTTATTCAAATGATTAGATAATGTATCTCAACCATATACACTGCTTTATTCAAATGATTAGATAATGTATCTCAACCATATACACTGCTTTATTCAAATGATTAGATAATGTATCTCAACCATATACACTGCTTTATTCAAATGATTAGATAATGTATCTCAAACATATACACTGTTTTATTCAAATTATTAGTTAATGTATCTCAACCATTTACACTGTTTTATTCAAATGATTAGATAATGAGTCTCAGTCATATACACTGCTTTATTCAAATGATTAGATAATATATCTCAACCATATACACTGCTTTCTTCAAATTATTAGATAATGTATCTCAACAATATACCCTGCTTTATTCAAATGATTAGATAATGTATCTCAACCAGAAATAAATCACAAAATTCTTTTTACATCAGTTTTATAATGTCTAGCATTTCTTTTAATTTCTTGTTTTTAAGATATCTTAATCAAAATTTCTATTTAAAATGCCAATATGCTCAGTCGTCAACAAAAGATTGGGATAAAAAAATCTTGTTTCTTATAAAAAACTTGTCTAGACAAATACCCTCTACTTCTATTGAAGATAAATTGAAATCACTTTCTAGATATAATTCTCCTTTTTAAGAATTTAGAATAAATACTCTTTTGTCTGCAATGGAAAATGGTTCTAGTAAAAACAAAATGCAACACTGTGAATTACATAAACTGGTAAAATTTCATTTACCATTCAAGTTTTTTGTTTGTTTTATTTGGCTATAATGCCAATTTTTTACAAAATTATTCACTCTTTAAGAGCTAAAAGTGAATTTGCCTAGACACATTGTGGCTATCAAAATGTATGCTTTGCTTGATAATTCAAATCAGAAATCACTGATTTTGGCAGAATGGCCAAGTGGTTAACACATCAGACTAGCAATCAAATGATGGCTAGCTGCTTGGGTTAAAACCTTGTCTGGGGAAAGCAGCTACATTTTTGTATTCCTTTCAGCAATAATTTTTAATCATTCATCAGTACTGATTGGTTCTAGGAACAGAAAGTGTTTACAAATGTAGCTTCCAACACAATCAAAATCAAACAAATTCTGTATAGAATAAATTAGAATTGGTTAATTCAAAATAAAAAGCATGACAAGAATGTCATACAAATTTAGTATGGCAAAGTTTAAGTCACATAAAATGGCCTTATATCATGCAACACCCTAGCACTAAACGCCCTAGCACTATCATTTTAAACCATTTATTATAAAAAATTATTTGCTATTCTGTAACTTATTGACAGGTCTTTAGTCACCTCAACGAGTCCTTATATATACAGCTTACACCTAAACTCGGATTTGTTAAACTTCACACATCTTTAGACCTTAAAAAAAGTCCTTTAACTCACCTCACACCAACTGGGCTTGTAACCTTTTTTGTAAGATTTTTTTATTCCATTTTTGTGGTATTCAACAAATAAGGCGAAGAATATATTGAAAAGTAGGGGTGAACACACATTAACTACATTACAAAGATGAGACCAAAGTAGTTTTGAGGTGGGAATATTACTTGAAATTGAGTTGCAGACTTTTTTTGCATTCTGATAGAGTTAAATTTCTCAGCCAAATCCATTATTGTCTGTTACATTTAAGAGGCAGGGAAAATAGGATGAAAAACAGGTATTTATTATAATTAACATTATATTTACAAGAATTGAGCGCACTCTAGGCAAAATCATGTAAATTAAAACATATTTCCAGACACCTGCATACTATTAAATGGTATAAGTCATATTTCTTGGCTACAAGGAATCATATTGTGAATATATATATTAACTTCAGTACACTCTCATTTGTTTACACTTTCTCAATTTCTTTAATTGTAAGTAATCAATATAAAATCATAAAAGTTTCTTGATGTGTAACATCTTGTAAGGGAAGTATGTACATAAATGAAAAATAAACAGCGATTAGATATGGTACGCTTCTTTTGATACAATCTTTAATAGCTTTCAACTTTTACTGCTATTACATGATGAAGAGAAAATATATATTTTGGAGAGAAACTATGATATTATAATAATGTTGGTTCATTTCTATTTATTTCTTTAATTGCTGATTGTATTCATGACTAATTGCCAATGCTCACAGTATAGACCCAAACCTGCACATCTATCACAAACAAGTTCATATAGCTGTGAGCAAGTAAAACAAGAACAAAGCAATACGGAGATGGTGCAACAACAGTAAAGCATTTACCTGTTTAAATTAATAAACCTTAACTAATACCATTATCTTAAATGGACTTGTTCATCTTTCAATCTGGACCAGACCTTTCGAAGTGTTTTTTTGGAGAAATTATCTAAATATGTAAGTCTTTATACAGGGTTTTCATTATTAACAGATTGATGAGCGATATCATTAGTTGAAATGATGTTAAAATCAGTTGTATTTTCAGTATGTAGATTAAAATATACCCTTAAACCCTTGGCCAAATTGGCTATTTTCATTGGCACATTTGTTGCCTCAGATAAAAATGAAAAACCTGGAGACATAAGTGGAGGCTACGATCATACAACTCCGACATGCAGGCGTGCTGTGCGATTTTTGGTTTGCACTGGTTCCAGGGGTAGATTCAGTTGTTGCTAGGCGATTAAAGGTTGAGCAAGCAGTTGACATGTATCTTACAGCATTAAGTATCACAACTGACCCAGACAAATTAAGGATTGCACAATTATAAAAATATGGTACAAAAAAATAGGTAGACAAAACTAATATTAAGTTAATGATAAAAAAAATCACTTATCAACTAGACAACAAAAAATCTCAGGAAGTATTAATTGGGATTTTTTTTAGGTTTTACCGTTTGCATAATTATATAATACATTCTCTTATATCCTCACCATTTTACCAGATTACATAAAGTAATGTCACAAAGTTCTAAACTTTTACTTAATTTTACCACAAAAAATACATACAGTTGTCTGTTATTGTAAATTTAATTAGCTCTGGGTTTGATTTTTTCTCTGGAAGGATATCTTACATTGGTATTTCACCAGACATTTAATAATTGTTGTTTTCTCCTTTTTTGCAAAATGGGATCTTAGTGTTTTAAGTACAGAGTCATTTACTTCAATATAATTGCAAAAAACAAAATACTCTCCCTATTTCACATCTGTACAGAGTTTTCACTAGAACTCCTTGTGGACAGTCTCCGCAGCCTGTATATATGGCATGTATGACAACAATACAAGAGCTAAATTTTACAATCAGATGTAATCAGCTCGTGTAAGCATTAAAACTTGCCATTCTATGAAGCAGTAATTTAGCTTTCAGGTATCAAGGGAGCTTTTGCTTTGCGCTGAATGAAAAGATATAATGTTTTTTGGATTGGCTCAAGTTTGATGGAGAGAGATGGGAAAAGATTTGAAATAATGAGTCTGAAGAAAGTAGATGGTCTCCCACAGAAAAGTTACATGATAAAATATTCTGTAATAGCTTCACTACAATAACTTTGATGTTTTACAAGATGAAGCTTACACTGTAATAATATGGGATTTAATTAGTTAGAAGTAGATAATAACATGTGCTATGAATTAATTTTTATATTGTCAATTAAGTCTAATGTTAGATTTGGATATACAAATTCCCTACTATCTTAAACAATACTGTTAGTGAATCTATTAATTTTTTTTTGAGAAAAGATGATACATTTATGCAACTTCTGCAGCTGAAGATCTAAACATCAGGTTCAACTAAAATCTTTGCCCCCCCCCCCCCCACCTCCACTCCCCCCCCAAATGGTGTTGCTCTGCCAAGGTTGTACTGTATACAAACTAATACTAAGCTTCCATTACATACAAAATCTTAATAATGTAATTAGAACTGCAGGGTTGTTGTGCTTTGAATAGCATCTTTATCTATATCTAAATGTAAACAAGACAAACAAATTCTAACATCTCAAATAGCGTAGCAAATCTGATTTTTCTGGAACATTATTTTTCAAAATCTTGTGCAATCACTCATGCTAATATTGCTTATGTACTCAATTCCAAATATGAACGATAAAATCATTGAAGATCATGAATAATAACATTCCGGAAATGACCGACATTGGCCGATGTAAGTTTTTTTGGCAGGAAAGCTTTACAGTAAGACGACCTTAAATTAAAATAATCATATAAGAAAACCAGTTATAACATGTATACTACATATGAAAATTTATTTATTCAGAAATTTATAAATCTGAAAGAAAATGTTCAATGAAAAACATGATAAAAATTTGAATACAGCTACAAATAATTTTCTTTATATGTTGTGACTCGCTTTAATGAGAAGTGCCTAAGTATCAAACGATTTTATCTATGAGCATTAAATTAAATCAAAATTAATAATAACGTTATTTTACAAAATTCAGTTCAGTTACTTCTAATGAAATATTATTCATATCTAAACACATATAAATTTGTTATGAAATTTGTTTTAAAGTGCAAAATCTCAAAATTAAACATTTCAATAATGATGATGGGGTAATTAACTGAAAATTTATCATGAATCCTAAATTGATCATGGAATTTTCTGAGTGACACTACAATTAACACTCTATTTGTAGACAAGTTTATGGTGGTCCCAATGATGAAGGATAGACAATCCATTAACAAGAAAACAATTATAGACAAAACTAAATAAAACAGATTTTGTGCAAGTATTAGTGTGTTGATCAAAAGTAATTATGAAAACTTAAACTATTACAGTGCCAGGTGAATGTTACTTAGTAAACGTTAAAGTCTATTAGTACGTATTTACAAAGTTAAATTGGTAAGGCATGGTGCAGCCATGTGACCAATTCAATTTTGTAAATATGTACTTCTAAATTCTACAGTCCTGTAAAGTTTCATGACTCTAGGTCAAATACTTTTTTGAGTTACCAATCTAAATGCCCAACCCCCAAAGTGGGGGCACAAAAAGCCCTATAAATTGGCAGATAGGACTTAAGAACAAATTGACAACAAAACTGAATATCTGAAAAATTTCAGTCTCCATTTCATTTTGTCTCTTCAACATAAGAAATAATTAACAGTGGAACAACTTTCAACAATAAATCCTTTACTTAATACTTAAAATAAAACATATTATTTCTGCCATTTTCTTAAAAGGTTGGTAAAAAATTATTGATATTGTACTTATTGCCTAATTTAAAATATAAATGTCTCATTCAAACACTTAAAAAGTACTTTTCCATCATATTATTACTCTTGCAATTTTAAATGAAAGGCATTAAATTTTTGTCCGTCTTGGACAACAATTTTCCTCCGCTTATTATCATCATTATTTTATAGACATTTTCTTATTCTTTTAAAATGACAATATCATGAATAACAACATAATAAGTTAAAGAGTCGCACCATGACAAAACCAACATAGTGCGTTTGCGACCAGCAGGGATCCGGACCAGCCTGCGCTTACGCGCAGTCTGATCAGGATCCTTGCTGTTCGCTTACAAACCTTATTACAAAAATAAAAGAAAACTGATAATGTAGCATGGATCCTGATCAGACTGCGCCGATGCATAGGTCAGTGGATCCATGCTTGTCGCAAACACACTATGTTGGTTTTGTCATGGCGCAGCTCAATTAATTTATTATTATATCATAACAGACCTCCTTTAAAATAAACTATTAATCATCATACAATCAAATTTACATGATTAATATTTATCTATCTTATACACAAAATGATATTATAAGTCACATACTTAATACATGCAATATTTATTATAAAATTATCACTAAAAAATTTAATCACTTAATGAATAAGGATAAATAAGTCATATCAACTTTAACAATGAAATGCTTTTAAATATTCCAGAGATGAGAGGGTAAAAAAAGCATTTATCTATTTCACTTATGTGCTTTATTCCCTTTACTATTTCATTCATGTGCTTTATTCACTTTACTATTTCATTTATGTGCTTTATTCACTTTACTATTTCATTTATGTGCTTTATTCCCTTAACTATTTCATTTATGACTGCTTTATTCTCTTAAAATTTTTGCTTTATTCTCTTAACTATTTCATTTATGTGCTTTATTCCTATTACTATTTCATTTATGTGCTTATTCCCTTAACTGTTTCATTTATGACTGCTTTATTCACTTTACAATTTCATTAAAATATGTGCTTTATTCCCTTAACTATTTCATTTATGTGCTTTATTCTCTTAACTATTTCATTTATGTGCTTTATTCAGGTGGCAAGGGTAAATTAGGCATATTACTTAACTTATAATTATAAATTATATATTATAATTTCCTGTAAACAAAGTATACCTGATGAAGACTTTTGAGTCGAAACGTTGTATATTTTTCGAATAAAATAATTACATTTTTAAATTGAAACTGGAGTTGATTTCTATATTCAAACTTATATTAACTTATAATCACATTTTATAATTATGCAGTATTCCAGTGACGTGGTTAAATAAGGCATATTTTCATTAGCACAATGTTTACCTTAATAGTTAACTTTTTAAATATAATCGGAGCAAATTTCATCAATTACTAACAACAAAACTTATGACTTTCCTCATCATTGTCTTAAATCTTTTAACATGATGGCAATACTTCAAAGCATGTTGTTCTTTTTTTGTGAATACAAGTCTTTTAAAATTACTCTTATTATTTTCAAGACTACTGAATTCATTTGTGAATTCACCTTTCCTTCAACTAATTTTTAACCCACTTCTTGTCCAATAGTTCTTCTATTCTTGTCTTAAACAATAAACTCAAAGAAACAGTATATAGGAAGGTTTAAGGAATTTCCTGTTATGAAGCCAAACAAATTTTGCCATGTCCTTGGAAGAAAAATCACAATTTTTAATAATGAAGGTGACATTTTCCCTTTAAGCTCTACAACAACATACCAGTGATGTATGGATTGGTAAGTGGGGTATAACAAAACATGCCCCCTTATATTAAACCATTATTTACCCATTCTGTAGTTGCAAGACCATGATTTGCATTGCAAACCAAATTTCATGGAAACATTTTACTTTGAGCAAAAAAACAGATTTCCTGCAAACAAATTTATGAAAACATTGCTATTGTATATGACTTACAATTTCAGCAGAGCTGTCAACATGTTGTTATATTTTAAGTATGTTTAACCATTTGCAGTAAATGGACTTACATTGTAAAAGTGTTTTTTAAAGACAACAATATGGGAAAATTAGGAGAATTCTCATTTCCTTCCGTAAAGGATGTCATAAGTCATTGGTTGCTAAGGTAACAAATAGATATAAAAAGTTATATGCTTTCAAATAATGTAAAAGTAGAAGAATGTAAAAGTACAAGAACAATAGAACTGGTAAGTGGCACTGATGCCAACATTAATCACTGTTTCCTGATACTGAATTCCTTAATAAGTTTGTCTCCTGAGATAGGAAATATGGAAATCATTTGTTGTAGATAAGCTCATGAAAACCTGAAATCTCCTCGTTAATTTTAAAAATATATATCTATCTGAAATATAACCAGAATTCAATAATATTTGTCAGCACTCAGAAAGCTCAAATTAAGTATGCTTTATTTCTTGCTATACACATGTATTTCTTTGAGGTAGGTAAATAAAAGACAATGCAACATCTCAAAACCTTGTTAAAGGGACCCCACTGAGGTTTTTTGACAGGATGGGACTGGAAATATTTTTTCTGAAATTTGTGTACCATTTGATATAGGTCTAGACCAATAACTTGTATGCAAATTTTCATATTATTTCTCAGAGTAAACTTTGCATTGTCCCTAAAGGAAAAGCATTGCAACACTTTTATACTCAAATAGGGATTTAAATTGCACAAAAAAATCTATACTCTTTTTTAATTCTGAGAATATTCCTTATCATCCTTTACAGATTGTTCCATTTAAGACTTTTAAGTGCTTCACTTGATCCATGTAAGAATTTCAAAATTTTATGGACCTTCAGTGGAGCTCCTTTAAGATTTTAATCATTTTAAAGTAACTTTTAAAAACAGCCAGATATGTGTCATAATTTTCTTTATGTAGCCAGCAACTTCTCAGGCTTAGTAACATAATTATATCACCTTTGTTGCACCAACATAGTAGAGGTCATATGATGACTTTTCTGCTTTACTGGTGGAGGAAAACCTCATGGCCCCTCCATGAATGAGGTCTTCATTCACCAGTACAGATGGATTACCATTATTACACAGTGTTGGTGAGATGGTTTAAACATATTTATTTAAGCTTGATTGTGAAACAAGTTCTTGCAACTTATATTAATCACTGTCGAGTCCGATTCCTGGAACCAACCAGTACCGGTGTCAGATGTATGTAAGAAATATGGTCGTGCCCCATGGGCCCAAACCCATGTTCTCTGGGTTGAGAGGCAGATACCTTAACCACTAGCTGGTGTGATATAAACCTCAACCACCCTTCTACAAAAATATATCTAAGAGAAAATTCATAGAATGGCAGAACAGACCGTGTTATTGTATAAATAGGTCTCCAGAGTGTTGAATATTATTCACATATTACAATATATTCCAATTCTTGTTGCTGCTGATACTGGTTTTCCTTGGTTTCTCATATGTCGAGAGATATTGCATGGTGCCACTAGATTTATACTTACGATTTATTCATTACTCGATAAAAATTCAGAAATTCAAAGCTAGTTTGTATACATTCAGAGTGATTATTACTTTATTAATAATTAGAATAAATTAATGTCAAGAGCTTTTACAAATTCTCAAATAAAGTTGTGTGAAGTTTCAACCCAATCCCTTCAGTAGTTTTGGATATACCAATTTGAACACAAAAACGAAAGTGTAATGAAAATGCAAGTATAAATGCTCTCCATATTCTTCGGGTAGATGAGTTACCAAGAGCCAGTCCACATGACAAAAATCAAGCAAAATTAAGACATTTGATGTTGAAGGTCAAGGTCATTTATAAATGAAGATCAAGTTTAGGCTGGTCTACTTAAAGGTCTGGTCCCAAGGGTTGTTACTACTAAGAATGAAGACAATAGACCAAGAACTTAAAAAGTTTTGATTAAGGTTAAAGTTTGCGAATGGCAACAGCAACAGGAACGCTGCCATGACTGTAACATTATTATACGTCTATCTTCTTTCTTTGGAAAAAGTCGAGCTAAAAAAGATTAGACTTTTGGATGTCAACTGAGTTTGAATGTCTGGCCTAGCTGACTGTACTGGTGGCTGTAGAAAAGACAAACACTCCTTTCCATCCTTCAATTGATAATAAGCTAGATAATTGACCAATTAAAACTGGACAAAGGACAAGCCCATTCACCATACAAAGGGGTTCAATCTGCAGATGATTTTATAAGGGCTTATAGTGCAAAATATTAGCATCTTACTCTTATTTCATACAGGGTTACAACTTTATTACAGTATTACTTTATTACACAGTTAATGTACAATATAACAGAGACAGGTAAATTAATGTTGTAACTTTGTTGTTAACTTTGTAACAAACTACATTACTGGATTCTGAAATCTAGCCCTTTTTTCTTACAATATGTGTGATTCAAACTTTCTGTGCTTTGAATCTAAATGTTTTAAACTAAAGGGATTTTCATGTAGCTTTACTAAATAGTCTGTCTTAAATTAGTGGCTATGGCTTGATATCCCTGCTAATGAACTCAAGATATTTAAGCCATTATTTCATTTTAGAATGCTAATTTAAAGTCTTTATGTGATAATTATCCAATTTAATAACATAGCATCGCTGTTTGTAACCTCATGTTCGTAATGACTTCAGTTCATGTCCTTGTTTAAAATAGGAAGACTTGTCTAAATCTAACTACGAATGTAATTCATAATATTGTTACTGCGATGTTTTTTGTCTTGTTTATTTTGCAAAAGAAAATTGTGATTCATGATGTATTAGGGATATTGTTATTAATAATTTTTTACATTGTATTGAACACTAAAGTGATAACAAAATGAAAAATAAATTGTTAAATTAAGCGATGTTTTTTGTCTTGTTTATTTTGCAAAAGAAAATTGTGATTCACGATGTATTAGCGATAAATAAAGCCAGTAGTGATGTGTCCTTCCTTACATGATAAAATTCTAGAACTAAAATGAAAATATTGTTTCCTCCACAATCCTACCCACCAAAATCAATGCTACTCAAAAACATATTATTGCTGGACAAAATAGAATGAGAACCCCATTTTTGTATACTTGTTTTATGTTTTTCGCTTTCTTCTAACACTACCAAAACTGGCATGGATAGTGAAGGGGAAATAAGTGCATGGCAGAATATGATTGCCAAATAATCTAGTGCATGGCAGGGTATGATTGCCAAATAATCTAGTACATGGCAGAATATGATTCCCAAATAATCTAGTGCATGGCAGGTTATGATTGCCAAATAATCTAGTGCATGGCAGGGTTACAAAGATTGCCAAATAATCTAGTGCATGGCAGGGTATGATTGCCAAATAATCTAGTTTTTTAATTTAATAATATTTTATTGCATATATAGATATACATCAATTCATTTACATCAACAAAATTACACAATATACAAAAGGGTTGGGCCAAAAGTTTTTACAACATTACCATGGGCCGTAAGAATCCCTTTAAATAATCTAGTGCATGGCACAGGGTATGATTGCAAAATAATCTAGTGCATGGCAGGGTATGATTGCAAAATAATCTAAGTCAGCTGTATAAGTTGGCCATGTTATGAAGATTCCTGAAAAATAATTCTTGCATATCATACAGGTGTTTACCTGGCAAGCCTGACGTCACCACCCAATGGGCAGAGTCCCCTGGGAATGGATCTAGCTTCTAATACTAACCATAACATATGACAAGGTATTATTAATATAGTACATCATTAAATAATATGGTGCAAATGGTCCTTTTGTTCTACCTCATTTGTATGCAATCACCATAGTAACAGTTTAAAATATTCAGTTCTTTGTTGACTGTGTTGAAGATTCTCATCAGCGAAATGGATAAATTCATGATACCAAATCTTTAATGCCATCTTATATACTCAATGACAATATGAAATCAACATTTTAATGTCTTAGATAAAATGTTTTGATATTTAACTTTTTCCAGGATAGATATTTTATGGAGTCAAACTGCTATAAATACAGAATAACGATATCAACATAATACAGAGTGTGACTAATGCAATGTTATTGTCAAATAGCAAACATATAAAAATGTCCAACATAGCAAAACTGAAAATGTTGTTCCATGCTTGGTTTGATTGACTGCATTGTGTAATGACCAATAATTAATTAAATGGATCCATGCTGTTGGCTTACCAACTCTATTACAAGTAGAGAAACTGATAGCAAACAGCATGGATCCTGATCAGACTGCGCTGATGCGCAGGCTGGTCTGGATCCATGCTGGTCGCAAACGCATTATGTTTGTTTTGTCATGACGCGGCTCAATTATATTCTTCAAAGATCTAAATGTATAACAATGATTTGATGGAGGTCCATTTCAAAGTTTTATGCTGCTCACATTACAACACTCCCCTCCCCCAACCTAAGTGCACACCATTTTTGTATTCATGAGAGGACAACAGGGGTCATCCTCATCATTTAAAGCTGGAGACCCGGGGAAATCATCATGGTCTAACTAAGGGTATCATTGTGCAATTTATATCTCATAATCTAACAAACAACAAATAATTTATTTCTATCACTTATTGGAAATGTCTATTGGATATATAAACTTGAATCATGCATGCAGCCGTTTCAAGATGTACAGCCTGATAGGGAAGTGGAGATAATGTATCAATTTAATATTCATTGACAAAATTAGCTTAATTCAACAGGGCACTTATTTATTCTCCTTGCAAATTTGCTTGCATTGCAAACAAGATTTGAGCATTGTCATTTATAGCTGTAGAGGAAATGAATTATTTATCACAAGTGTCAAAAGTTTAGAGATAAGGCGCCCTCATCCTGCATTCTGAATAATTTAAGATTGCAAATGGTGGGCATTTGATACGTTATACTGCAACATGAAATAATAAGAGTCAATGTCAAGCGGGGGAACCGCACTTGACTTTTTTCTTATTTCTATAGTCAAATGTATTGGACAAAGTCTATTGTAGTAAAGAATACGCTCCTATGAAACATTATTTCCTTTTACAGTCAAGGTCATTAACAGATCAAGGTTATATTGAAATTATTCAACATGTGGGTGTTGTCATAAGTGTTGCTTTGTCCATGTAAGTATCTAATCTGTCCTTAATGATAATTAAGAATATAGACAAAACAATTTAAGCTTAATTCAATTAATTGACCTTGATGGTTAAGGCTATTCAAAAGACAAAGTCACACTCCAATCATCATATGTCAGTTTTATCATATGTGTTCTTTTTGTCCAAGAATGAATTAAATCCATTAATAAATAATTAAGTTATGACAATTCAATTAAAATATAATAGCTTGACCTTGATGGTCAAAGTCATTTTTTTCGGTCAATTTTTTTATTTTTCAAATTGTTTATAATATTGTCGAACAAATTTCATTTGTTCAAGAATAAAACAAATCAATAAATTAATTACAAAGTTATGATATTTTTTACTTAATTTAATACCATCAGTAAATTATTGACAAAGTTATGACAATCTAGGCTCAATTGAATAATTTGACTTTGAAGGTTGAGGTTAATCAAAGATCAAGGTCATGTTAGAATAATTCAACACATTGGATTTGTCATATGTGTTTTTTTTCCCCTCAAAATATAAATGAAATCTGTAAATAAATAACAAAATTAAAGACATTTAAGCAAGTTTTAATAATTTGACCTTGACTGTCTAGGTCATTTGAAGGTAAAGGTTATATTATGGCATAATGTAAGACAATGGGTTCCTGCGAATATCTAAGCCCCTGGCCATGCACTTTCACAATTTAAGATGTTAAAGTCACTAAAGTAAGCAGCCCTCAGGATAGGGCCAATCTTGGCCTCAAAGGTATTATATAAAAGACCACAAGGTTTGTTACTTTTCTAAATACCAAATTTCTAAACTCTAGGCATTGCAGCTTCTGAGAAGCATTTTGAAGGTTTCATTTTTATGGTTTAGTTTCCATGAGCAAATAAATGTGCGTTTGACCAGATCCGTCTGTATAACTCTGATAGAGAAGTCGCCCAAAATGAAATATCATCTGATTTCATGTCACATTTATTCATTGATCTGGACTTAAACTAATTGATTAAGAAATTAAATATAAAATGACCTGCATATTCATTAATTGTTTTGGCAATCAATAGTATTGAATCTACATATTGGACATGTTTGAATTTAGAGTGTAAAGCATGGTTTTGCAGATCAGATTGGATTGAATTTCTAGCATGATGTGTGTTGGTAAATATTATCTTACACCCACCCAGAGATGTAATATGAGCCACATGCTTTGTATAACACCATTCTGTTCATGTAATGAATGAGGTGCATGCTTTGCATAATGCCATTCTTCCACCTTCATAGATGTTTTCAATGATGCCATTTTACCATGATTATGAACATCTTAAAATGATGCCATAAAGCCAACATTATGAATGAGTGACACCACTTTGCTGCTATTATGCACATGCTTTGAAATGATGCCATTCTACCACAGTTATGAATGTCGAGTCACATGCTTTGAATGACATCATTTTGCTATAAATGTGTCACATGCTTTAAATGGTGCCATTTTGCTGCTGTTATGCACATGCTTTAAATGTGTTACATGCTTTAAAGGATGCCATTTGGTCACAAGTATGAATGAGTTACATGATTTAAATTAGGCATAATTCTTTGCCCAATGAGAATGCCTGATTTTGAACATTTTAACAGAGTGTCCTCATGTCTAAAACGCCACAAATGCCCATGGAAAGTTTGTCAACACCTAAGTTAGGGGAAAAAAATGTTTAAACATCCATGACTGGTCATTAAATGTCAATCCTTTTGAGCTTTAAGTTGTTTTAGCATCTTACTCTTACTTCATTTAGACATTGCCTCTATCTTGCAAAACACTACATAATTATGACAATGAAAAGTTGATCAAGCCTGAAACTAATTAAGTTAGTTAGACACTAATAATAAAACAAAAACATTTAAACAGCTACAGCTGTTTAAATTGTTTACTTTTTTCTTATGAGAATCTAACAACATGTATTTTAATTCATAGCTCAAACCCTGGTTGGACCTTAACTTGCAATATTAAACACTCTCACACTCTGTTATTTTAGAGATTTATCTCAAACTTTTTAAAAGTACAGTCACTACAAATGGTACTTTTAAAATCCTTTTTATTTTAATGACTACTAATACAAACTCCACACAGAGTGCATTTTAGTGTTAACAAGCTTTCACATCACTTTATGCTCAGCAAAATGATGTGTGCCCGTGTCGACAAGTATTTCGTTATGTTCTCATTATTTGAATTACCTGCGCCATAATATGCACCAAATAACCCTTTCAAGAAATTTCCACAAAATTTGCTGAGATCAGTTTAAATAGGCTTTCAAATAGCACAATGATGTATTTTTGTTTTCACTGAAAAAAAATTAAAGATCCTGCAAATAATTTTTATGGCCATCTTCACAAAGTAATGGACTTGCAATGAGCTGTGTTAAATAAGAGATAGAATATTTTTTGCCTGTCAAATTAGGTAATCTGAGAAAGAATTGGATCAGATAATACAGCTATTGTAAAGAAATGCTATCATTTTGTATAAAAGGAAATTTCCATATGAAAATAGCAACATTTGGATGTTGTATGAATCTAAAAATGCATTTTACTGGTTATGATGTAACAATGCGCAACAAAAACATATTAATGTTCAGCTCAATCCATGCAAGGACTTGGCCTTATTTGAATTTGGAACAGGCAATTTATAGATAAAATGCTTTTAATATTTAAATACAACAAAAGGCATGCTTTTAGGAAAATGCATATTGTCACCTCAGTGTAGTAACAAGTTAACGCCTATTCAATATTTTATTGGAATAAACCATTACTGCACTCAACCGCTGAAGAAAAATTATTTATGAAGGCTGTATGATCAAAGGTGTGAAAATCTATGATTAAAGGTGTAAGAATCTATTTTAAGCACTGCTCCAGGAGGCATTGAACCCAGCGATTCACTTGTGACAATTTTACCCCAGTGACTCATTACTCCACTAAATGGTAGAGGACTTACAGGCCCATTAAGCCCCAAATATGATCTCAAAACTTTAATATTTTTGGCTGTCCTGTTAGCATCTAAAAAGTTAAGTATTGGTCAATCCTTGCTTCCTTTGCATTTTGGCATTTAGTACAGTATAATCTATTAGTAACATTGTATGTAAAAATATAATATTTTTCACATTTCAGCACAAGCATCTAACACACTCTCATTCCATTAGTAATATAGTAGAGAACATGGTGTTGCCCTTTCTAGAAGTAAAACAATTGAGCCGTGTCACGACAGTCTGATCAGGATCCATGCTGTTCGCTTACCAACTCTATTACAAGTAGAGAAACTGACTGCGAACAACATCCATTTTGGGCGCCTTTAATTATTGGGATCGTTCTTTATTTTCCTGTTCCAATGAGTACTTCTTTCATGGGTGGGTAATGTAAAGAATACTAAAAGGCTTCGAGGTGGAGATTACAAGGTCAATAGAAACAACAGTGTAAGAATATCACAAATAATTATCTTAAACTTGTCTTGTGCTTTCACATTCAATTACTAATTCTTACGATTTCCTGACTTTCAGCACAAAATAATAAGACCTAATATGTCTGTAAAAAAGATATAACTCCTTCAAAACAGACAAAACAATTTAATTTCAATAATGGTCAATCATCAAGGAAACAAAATGTATCAATAAACTGCTCAAGTTTTTTTTAGCAAAAAAAAAAATAATAATAGAAATGGGCACATTTTTATTTTTTAAATTTTTATGGTACCTTTTTTATAGCTTTTTCGGTATTTAAAAGTTTTAATTTTTATGGTATTCTTCTCTCATCTAAAAATCATTTTTTGTTTTTAAGTTAAAATGCTCTTTGTGGTTTTGCGGGTGGCATGTAGTGTTATGCATAGTTTGAGCACATGACAGGATCCATTGCTTGGGTATTTTTGCTTTTTTCTGTATAATGTTAATTTTTTTTTTTGCTGGCATAATGTTCTCATATAGGTTACTTTGTTTAAATTTCGATCCCGATTATACAACAATCAAAGAATTACGTGTTTACTAAAAGAAGGGGCTGAGCATACTTGCAGTGAATAACAAAAACATAGGCAAAATGTTTACATTCTTGCTATTGAAAGTTAATGTAGCTTTGCTTCATATCTTACTTGAATATTAGCTAACCAATTATTTCAAATAATATAAATAAATCAGATGCTGACATAAGATTCTATGTGTTTTATTCCTTTACTGCGTTACTGTTTAACATTTATAAATAACTTAGCATTTAAACAACTGTATTGTGAATATCGATATTTCTATATTAAAAGATAGATACAAATATTCTATCAAAATGAATATTTACTATAAAATAAGTGAAGTAATCGCAAATAAACAAACGCATGACAGATTCTAAATAAATCACAAGAGCGGGCGGGCATAAGGTTTCTGTACATAAATTTAAGTAGAGCTACCCATAATATAAATGTAATGTAATATAATGGTTTAATGAAAATGTTTTATTAAATGTATTTCGGGAATTTCTATCTATCAAAATGAGTCAAAGATATAGTGAGTAAAGACAACACGCTCAGACTGTGGTAAGTAGGAAATTGTGTTTAGGTATAAATTAATAAAAAGCGTGCATGATTTGAAATCAGATTTAAATAACATTTTCACGGTGCTGCAATTTGTTGGTTTTCTCATGGGGTGGCCCAATTTATCTTTGTTTTAACCGCCTCATATTTCAGTATGAATGGTGACAGTTTACTAAATGTGCCACATTTTGATTTTCAAAGCCACTTTAATTATGTGCTGCCATATAAAAGAATGATATAAAAACTGCTCCCCTTTGAAACTTATAACATGATTTATCATGCAACAGAAATGGATAATTATGTTTTAACTGAGACAAAATGATGACACCCTCATTCCCATATCCTTTCTCCGATAAAAATGGTCTTTTATTATCATTCCTGTGATGAAAAAGTAATATCAGGATATAAGCTTACATTTCTATTAAATAACCTAAAGACAGCCATTTCCCCCTTCCCTTTAATTCAATAAAATGTACATTTTGTGAGAAATAAAATTACTTAGCACAGGCAATCTTCTGTCTAAGATTACATTTTTTTCATTTCTGTATCAAGTGGAACTATTTTAATAAATCGCCCCATTAAAGCAAAAAGGTACCAAGCGACATTTTGGCCAAAAATGACTTTTTAACATTTTTCATTATATTTTAATGTAATCTTTAACCTGTAGAAATATCTTTGTAGTATCATGTTTACTTATCGACATATAAGGTTATGTAAAAAGGTACAATGTCAATATTTTTCAATTTAGTAATGCAAAAAGGTACCATATGCTTACAAGTTTGAGCAAAAAGGTACCAAGCGTCACATAGTACCTTTTTGCATTGAATAACTTTATAAGTTTTGAGCACTTATTTTAATGCAAAAAGGAACCATGTGTCACATGGTCCCTTTCTGCACACACAGAACTTACAACCCTAAAGATTATTTTATATTACAAATTGTTTGCTTGGTACCTTTTAGCTTTTTAATGAATACACATCTAGATTTTGATAAGGACATCAAGTATAACAATATATCCCAGAGTATTGTTTCTGTTTTAAATTGAGGAATGGTAACAGAGTGAAGATAATGATAGTGTATAAATGACTTCTTTACATTGGACGTAAAAAGAAAAGCAATGGACTATACTCCTGCCAACAAGGAACATGAGGCATATGGAAGGAGAAACATGACAGGGAAGCGTACATCTGCAAATAAACTAGAATTGGCGAAACAGCATAAAGAGTAATTCTACAAGAAAAAACTGAAAGAAACAATACCTATCCCATGACTTAAACATTAAAAGATGTGGAAACTGTGAAAAGAAGGAAATAAATGTTAAGTAACATATGTATAGGAAGATCTTTTGTGAAAATTACACACCATCATTTTACAAACCCAAGAAAGACCAATGTTCATTATGTACAATGTATAATAGAAGAAGGCAGTAGGCACACTAGATGACACGGTCAAGGAAAAAAATATTGAATATCAAAAAACAGAAGGAAAATGCACAAGAAGAAAAGGCTAAAAATACAGCTGGAGCAAAAGTTACACATGCGTTCATGTTGCATGTTTTGATCTCAAGGCCGTCATAACAACCCCTTGTTCATTAGTGAGTGAGCTTTACTATTCAAGGAAACTCTGTTGCTACACAACTTGACAGTATATTTCTTAGGAGACAAAACTGTTGTATGTCATGTATGGGATAAAACTAACTGCAAAGAGGGGCATGTGAAATACCTTCCTGCTAAATAAAAAGTTTAAAAACCCTTTTCTATTTGCCAGAGTGGTAATGTCAAATAAGTTATATATTTTTCAGATTCATGCAGGGGACAAAACAGAAATTGATTCGTAGCTGAGTCTCTTCTTTTATATTATCACAAGTTCCTAATTTAAGATTTATCATCCACAAATTTCTTGTATTGGGTTACTCACAGATGGAGTGATATTTTGACTATTGAGGGGGCAAAGAAAATAACGATTGTATAATTATGTACCATTCAGTTTTGTTCTCTTATATCACTGGCCAGAATTTTTTTTAATCACAGCCATACATTGCTGTGCCAATGAAATATAACCATGTAATTTATTTCAAAGACTTCATGACAAAACAGTGTCCGAGTCTCAAAACATCCATTGAAGGACACAGAGTAAACTAGCTACAGGTGAAATTGATACAGGTACTATTAAGGAAACCCCAAAGTCAGTATTTGTAAATTACAGCTTCAATGCTGTAGATTTTATGGATAGAAGTTCAGAATACAGAATCTAGGCAGAAAGGAAGTATGTATCAGTGGCTAAAAAGTTAACAAGATATGAAGTTATGACACAAAATCGCCAGTTTTAATTCAAAAGAAAAATGACATGGTTACTTTTTGTGCAAAGGAAATTAACCCTAAATAGTTCCATAATTATTATGCCACTTAACCAACAAACAAGAAAGAATAGGGTTATGTTACGATGGAATCACATGAGAATAATTCTGATTTTAAGTAACAAATATAGTTAGACATTTTGACATAGGCATTAAGATTGATCACACAGGAAGACTTTCAAAACATGCAGTGTGATATTTACTGAAAACACAATAATTTCAGATTATTATTTGCAATTATTGTTTAAAAAAAAACTGTATTCAAATGATGATTTTTGTTAATATTGTTGGGACAAAAAGGTGCCAACTGCCATATGGTACCTTATTGTGATATATTTTACAGGAAATGTTTAAAATCATACAATGCAAAAAGGGGCCAAGCGATCATATGGTACCTTCTTGCATTTGTCGGTCAAACTATTTATCAGTGCAAAAAGGAACAATTTCCTTTAATTGATTAATTATCACTTATTAGTAATATATAAGCTTTCCAACTTTTTGAGCATGTACATTTAATTATCATCTAAATATATGTGAAGTTGCTCTGCTAGGTTGTAAAAACCTGATTTGATATGGAACTTCCAATCTTAAAACGCGATTTTCTCGAAAACATGAAAATGTCACTTGGTACCTTTTTGCTTTAATGGGGCGAAATTTAGGCCACTTTTTGCACTTTCCCTTGACAGGTGGGTTTTGAATAACCATGATCCTTACACAAGGCTTTATTTTTCTTCTTTCCCACAAATAGGAGATCTTTTAAGGAGACATTCTTTTTTTCATCCATTTGCAAGCAGCCTTTAAAGTTCAATTCCATTTCCCTATAATATACATGTGGTTTACACACTCTAAGTCAATTTTTCATCCATTTCCCTTCAGAAAGTCACTTTTCTTCCTTCATTTCCCTATATAAAGATGGCCCTTCATGTAAAAGACCATTTTTTCCATTGCCCTATATAGGTGATTTTTTAAAGAAGACCACTTTTCATAAACAGGTGGTCCTTAAAGAAGACAATATTTCTTTCATTTCCCTATACAGGTGTTGTAAAAGAAAGCCCTTTAGTCCTTTTCCCTATGCCTGACAGTGAGGCTTTTAAAGGTCACCTTTTTAACCATTTCCTTATATAGAACTGGTGGTTTATAAAGAAGGCATTATATCTCCCAGAACTCCAATTAATCTTTAAACCATTAAAAAACACAAGAATTAGCAGTAAATGCTGTTAATTTCCTTGCTTTTATGACTGACCTTTTGTCCTAAAAAAAATATCACCATCGCAGTATTGCGTGACTCTGACATGGCAGACTCTGGAAATCACTTAACTTGGAATTTTCCGATCCCCTGATTTTTTTCATAAGGTTTAAGTGACATTACTGTTTTTAAAAAAAAGCCGGGGAACATAAATTCTTCAATTTCAACACAAAGTGGCACAATAGTTTCATTTTATTTTCACAAATTTTTATTTTAGAAGGTTTATAGTCAAAAATTAAACAAACAACAAATTTTTTGGAAATGCAAAATAATAAGGTTTTGTTTTGGGAACTTAAAAACACCCATTAAAAGGAGCCCAAAAAGAGATACTCTGGAACGGGGAATTAGGGTTACAATCTCATGGTACAAACTTTTACGACCATTTTACTTTACAACTGTCCATAAAGCATATTAGTCAATCTGTTGCGATGTAACTGAAAAACTTTTTTTGCCCTCAAACTATCTGGGAATACCCAAACAGTTCTTAATTCCAGAACTGGTCTGTTAACAAAATTATGTGTCAAATCCCCTTCCTTGAATAGACTGAACAGTATTATATTGCAAATTATAGCTGGCATATTATATTCTATAAGATGGTTTAATTGAGGAAATTCTTTGCAAGACATACAGTTCAAACCAGATGAGGCATAAGTATTAACTTAATTACTTCCACAAATAATCCTGCTCTACACAATAACAGAATGATACATTTCCCTGTGTTTTTTCCTAAGAGAGGTCGTTACATAATATTTATCTATTCATAATATATATCATTATACACTGGTTTAATACAATACCTAAATAATATATATCAATATAATGTATGAACGTGAAATTTCAAGTTAAACAAAGGGGAATAAATATGGTAAAATCAAAGCAAGAGTTATTGGTCTTGGTCAGCAATCTTCAATTATGACATTGAAGATAAGTGTAAATTTTCAAGTTAATAAGTAACCTTTATTAGCAAATGAGACATTGCCATATGCATACAAAACTCTTGAGTCAATACAGGACCCCAGTATCCATTTAATACTAAAAGCCGAAATGCCTTGAAATTTAGTTACTTTACATCTGCAAGTCAGTGGCCATTTAGTATTATTGCCAATTTCTTAACATGAAATTACTGAATCATTCCAGGTCAACAAATCTGAATGTCCTGTCATTTAACTAATAGGATAACCTATTTCAAATTGCAACATAAACATACAACATCTTGTGGACGACATAAACTCATTTTCCGGAAAAAAAGAGGACAAGAGATTACATGAAGTGAAAAAAATATGCTACTAGAACACATGTAGAGCACATAATATTATAACAAATAGTTATAATTGACAAATTTTGTTCAAATTTTTTCAATATTTCAATTATTACAATTGTTTTTATCTTTATATCTTTGTCATTTTTTTATGCAACAACGCTTATCTGACTTTAATTTTTGTCATTTTTTTATGCAACAACGCTTATCTGACTTTAATCTTTCTCACTTTTTTAATGCAACAAAATAAACTTATCTGACTTTAATTTTTGTCATTTTTTATGCAACAACACTTAATATATGACTTAACTATAGCTGTGTAAATATTAATGAGCTGGGGTCTTTTTTTTTATTTATATTTCGAAAAGTCTGTCTTTCATAACACTTTGATCACACCAATCTGCATGAGAGACACTTTATCTTACATAATAAATGCCGTGATCATGCTATATTATTCATTTGATCTACAACTTTCGACAAACCCTGAATTATTTTTTTTACGCCATTTCACAATTTCGCAACTTACGTAGCGTAGCGCTGTTCAGAAATAAAACTAATTAAGCTGATGAATTCTAACTTGATGCTACTCACTGCTAACCTTATATGGCTGCACATCTGCTGTAAATAATAAATAACTGAATACGTCCACAGACTTTCCCAATAGATTTGTTATTTCATTTGTTACAAAAACACTTAATGGTGACTTTTAAGATTAATTTATTGTAGGAGTTTAGACCGCAGGTGCCATGTAAGTATTATTTATAGCCCTAGAGAAGAAAATTTTACAAATATTCCTTAAAAGCTGCCCGAGTATTGCACACACTCTAAAATGCACTTTGTTTATAGCTGCAATAACAAATTACATAAAAAGGCAGCCTCATAAAAGTGATATAAAAATACATATTAAATAATGTAGACTCAAAACTATATTTCAGCTGGAACATTGAGGATTATATGTAACTATGTATCCTTGCTCAAAACTAATAATCTAATTTTAACTGCACATACTCTTTCTAAAATGTAACACAGCCTCTGTCTAGAATAGACAATATTATCATATGACAACGAACATGTCTATATTAAAGTATCCAGTAAGTATAGGTTATAGGTTATATGCAGAGTTTTAAGAAATTAATTTTCAAGCCCGTCCATTCAAATCGAGTGCATTATGTATTAATAGGGGGAGTCCATTAAATTGGCTCATTTAACGTATAAATTTGATACATACAGTTGAGTAACAGCACTGTATGGTATTTTGGCAAAACTGAAACAGAATAGAGCGATTTCATTGGCAGACAAACTTTGGAAAACAGTAATTGACATACGGTAAGTAAAATCTCAATTTTCCCCCTAAAATCTAATATGGAAGCTAAATATTTTGAAGAATATAATAAAACAATTTTAGCAAAAAAAACCACTGCTTCATATAGTCGTATCAAATAGTGAATACATTCACTATACAAAATCAAAGGGCTGCAAGCTCTGTGGTATTTTCTGATCCCTGGAATCTAAATCATACTGTATATCTGTATGTGTTTTCCTGTATAAGTTTATTTTTATGTACTATAAGTCATCTTGCAGGGCACCAGAGTTAGATACATACGGAATTTTGCATAACTAGAGTTGCATCAAAAAATAATTTATGTTCATTTTTTATGATAGCCACACTTTATCCTTGCATATCGTGGCATATTCATCCGCGTAATTTGTGAGTGTGCATTTATTGACAACTCTATAAGCCAACGCTACTTTAAAAGTTTGAAGGTGTAGTAATTTGTTTGACACTTGTAATAAAAAATTGCTCTTTCTTTTAAATTGCTGGTTTTTATGCAGTTTTGAGTGAGAACTAATTTGCGTTGTTAGGACTGTTAGGAAATTTTGTGTTAGACCGTGGATGTTAGCTATGTATTATCTGATCTGCGATCAGAAAATACAAAAATACAAATTGGATAGTGACAGTAAATAATTATACAATATATTAACTCAGTATCAATGCATTAAATTGCTTTCTTAGGGTTCAAGATGCATAATATTGACTGGTTTCCATACCAACAAGAATGTGTAAAATATCAAAATGACCACTCTTAAAACTAGGAGTTCTATGCATTAAGATATTAAGGAGATTCGTTCTCATAAAGTGTATCCCTATATCAGATAACTATCGGAAACAATGTTTTAGAAAGTAGATGACATTTAAACATCATCATCGTGCACAGCAAAATGTAATAAAAACACAAAAATAGTAACATTTTATTATTCAACCTGTTAATGAACAAGAGATGGCCAGTGTGATAGTGTGATGATTATTCTCCATATTTATTTTTTCCCCTAAGTTCACAAAGGGGATTAACTAAAAAAAGATCAATGTTTGAGTTTGACTGGGTCTCCATGGTCAGTGACATCATTATAATTATGACCTTCCTGGCATTCACACAAATTTAAATTAAAATTTATTAATTTTGGAGACAGAACTTGGATGCAGACTTCAAGAAGAAATTTTCATATGTTTACAAAGGGTACTTTATTTGGTTAAGATGCAAGATGTCAATGATGGCCCGAAATCGCTCACCTTAGTAATTTCTATTAAGCAAACTGTATCAATTTTTGAATACAGATACAGTACCATCCAAGGATCATTCTTGTTTATTTTTTCTTAAATTCTGCTGAGTGGTTAAGCAGGAGATGTGATCTAAAGTTAATTGTGTGGCTATTTTTAGATTCAGTAAATATTATCATTATGCCAAGGCATGTTTAAATTTCCAATTTAAGTTCAGAAAAAAAAAAAAGAAAAAAAAAAGGTAATTTGTTAACTTTAAAGAAAAAGAATGATACAGGAATCATGAAATATGCCAATATATCATGTTGAATATTCTTATTTCAGTAATCTATCTTTACAAATAATGCAATAATTCAATTAAATTAAACTCAGTTACTATAACACAGCACGAAATCAAAGAGGCATTTGATACACTGAATAGCAAATACCTAGAAAAGTAATAAGAAAATAGAAGATGAAAGTAATAAAAGTACACTGTATTCATTAAACTTCACTTACATGAATAGTCGATTTTCAAAACTCCTTGTTACTTGAGGACCACAGATTATTAAATTGTGTAGGATCTTGATTAAGACTGACGATGATTGTGAATTATTCTTCTAACTAAAGCTTTTAATCTTTGGTCCATTTAAAAACTAAGGCCACCTGTAAATGTCATGTGGATTTACTTCAAGATATGGTTATATTGGCTCACAGAAACATCGATTTACCCCTGATGGGCTTTGAACCAATGCGGCCAGCACTCAGATTACTAGTTCGATACATTAACTACTCGGCCATGCCGCTACACAAATACTTGACATGAGCAAATATTTTAAAATTATATGACAGTAAAATTGAGTTCCTTTTACAAGACACAAACACTCAATACTGGCATTTAACTTTTCATTATCATGGTTGCTGTTGAAACATTGAATAATAAGTAATAACTAAATTGTCTTATTGCAACAAAATCTTGTAAAGAACAGCAAGAGAAATGTATTTTGATTATCTTAACATTTAAAGCAATATTTATATCTGAATTTAAAAGATTTGTGAAGGCATTGTGTTTGAATAGAATTTCAGGAGGGAAAAGGAGCAAACATTGTGATTAGTATTTAAGAATGAAGTATTTATAATGTTCTGGTTTTGAACCTAAATAAAAACAGTGTTTTGAACCTTAAACATTTTTTCAGGACTTGGCTTATTCACAATCTCAAGGATCTAACATTACATTATTCTATTTTTCTCCAAGTCTCCAGTAAATGCAGCTAATGTCTTCTTCATTAAATGACACATTTTTAAAAGCTTAAAACAACCTAATTAGAGCTGACAAAAAAAACAACAACAACATTAAAACAACATTCCTTGCAGAAAAAAGTCCACTGGTGACCAATTTATTCTAGCTATTTCAAAACTCAGTTACAGTTCTAAGAGCAAAACTGGCAGAAAATAATTTTGTGGAGCTGATTTTGTTAATAGTTGTGAAACTTCCATACAATAATATTGTTTTAAGACATTTATATATGAAATTATAGAATGTAGTTTTAAACAAGAATGAGAAGATATTTAACCATCTTGGGGTCTTCTTAAATGCTTATAAAATCATATATTATATTTATGTGGCTGTAAAACAGACAAATAGAAAGCAGTTACAATCTACTTATTCAATCTGTTTTATTTTACTGCATGTGAAAAGTACTCTCAAAAATCTGAAGCCAATGTAATCAACCAAGAATTTCTTTGCAATGACTTAAAATACAAGCATTCAGATAACTGGAATATCCCTCAAGGGTAAATAAATCAAAGTCATATTAAGGGGAATTTGCAGACTTTATTTGATTGTAAAACAATGAAAAAGTGCAAGTTTATCTCATATACCACCTTACACAGGCTTTTTAAAGGAGTTTTCAATCTTATTATCCCTAAAAGCAATGGAATCAGTGAAACTGAAAAGGAAAACACAAATTATTAAATATAACATTTCTCTTCTTATAGAAATGTTTGCTTTTACACTTTTCCTATTGTAAAACTTGAGGAAAATTTCAACAAATAAGTGAAATGGAAAGAAATCATTACATACCCCCATTTCTTTGCATTATTGATGAATGACTGCATGCATGACAAGGTCATTTACATATCATTTATTAAGAATCAAGATAAGCCTTGCAGAATAGCTCCTGATTCTATTCAAAGATTTTAAATCATGCAATACTGCAATTATCAACAATTAGAAAATGGTGCAATTTGCACAAATTTCATATTAAAATCTCTAAATTCTTAATAACTTTCTGGAACACGGAGGGAGTAATTAATTAGCCTTTGTCACCAGTAAAGTCTGTAAAGAGCAAGCAGCCAGTCTGCAAATCTACAAGTATGACCAGTCTCTATAGCTGTTGGAAGCTCATTTTTTGTATTTTTATTCTCTTTGAATTAAATTTGAAGCTGGGGTAAAACCATTACACAAATTCTGCAGAGTTAAGGGTCTAGTAAATTAACAAACAGACAAGTCAAGTCTATTTCACAACAATAGCAGCAGACCAAAAGTTCTGGAAATTAGATAAACCATAGATTTATAGCTACTTACTTTTTGACAGACACTTGTGATGTAAAAAAATTGTGTTCCTTTCCCAAAAGTTCTCATAACAATTATGTGGTAATGGTAATAAAAACAAATTACCATAACATATTTAATAGATATCCTCATAATATATTGATGGAAGTAACCAGCAAATAAGACAAACAAGTCCTTTTTCCATTTCTCATTTCTTTTAAAAACTATTTTAATACTGGGGTGATAATGATTTGTCACAACAATGCAACCTTGCTCTGACCACACTCTACCCAGTGTTGGCAACTGAAACCACTTAACCACCAGAAATATCTCACATGAACTTGTCCATCTGTAAATCTGGACAAAACCATTCATCATTTTGAGGGAGAATTTTAAAATAAATACAGACTGAATGGCGAACATTGCAGACCATGATAAGACGGCATGGATGCACAGGCTGATCTTAATTTGCAATAGTTACATGGGTATAGATTTATTTACAGCCAGCTGCCTAAGAAAGAATTGTAGCATTTTATTTTTGGAAAACACAATTCTTGTTCAAAGTTATTTCTAAATCTGTTTTTGATTCAGCTATTTAAAAAAAAATCTGCTATAAATTACACCCCACCCACCAAAATATACCCCAAACAAACAAAAATTACTGGCTGAAAATAGCCAGTTTGATCATGCAAGTTATTTGGCTATTGATTGGTCAATAATCTATCTCTATGACAATATTACTTTGTTTAACAATAAATTGTATTACAAATTCAATTTCCTATCCATCATTCCTCAATTGGTATGTCAAATTGCTAGGTCAAAGTGATCAATGCAATTACATACATTACTCAACTTTCCTATGTATTGTAATGCCAAATGAAAACGACCAGTAAGAATATTTCTTAAAGGTTATCGAGATCAGTGGCTGACCATTACAGGTCTCTGATTTTTTTAGCTATAGTCAATCATTGTGCACGTTTTGTTGTTGTTTTTGTTTTGTTTATTTGGTAGAAAACTACAATTACTGAAATATCTATTTTGTTCCTTGACAAAGGTAAAGTTATTTGAATGGAGAAATCACTTATAGGAAAGAGATTTGCCAGAAACTGCACTCAGGTGTATGAGTAAAGTACTACTACTATGAACATAATATTAAGTAATTTAGGTTTTAAGTTTAACAACAACATTGTCATAAGACAACTTGGCATTAAGAAACTTACCCCAAAACTGACAAATATGTCAGTATACCTAAAGAAAGTTGCACATTTGCACACTTTGCAAGAGAAAGTATTCACTCAGCTAATTGTAACTCAAGCATTACTTTTTGAAGGAGACTATAAAAATTAAGAGCTATTTTTTACACCATAAAATGACTCTAAAATTTATCAAGGAGAGAGGTTTTGCATGGGAATTCCATGTTTAGGAGATGCTGCATCTAATGCACTTTATCGAGTGATCAAAACACTTGTTGACAAGCAAACATTATGTGCAGTAACACAAATTCTTCATGAAACAAGTTGGAAAATCAAGTTTCTCTCAAACGTTCTTATCTGTAGCCAGATATAACCATTAATATTCAGTTCTATACAATATTCTTTATATAAGAATGTCTACATAAATATAAATTATTTATAACACATAAATATGCACGGCTTACAAAATTATACTATCAAAAGAGGGAAGACGGCCCTGTTACAATGCTCTGACACAAGAATATAACAAAAGTTTTCTGATAGAATCCACATCTATAATAGCATTCTTATCATTACTTATCTTATCAAATAGAGAAAAGCGGTATCTCTAAACAAGAACTGTCGGAGGACAGTAACGCTCGACTATTCGAAAAATTGTCACAAGGGTGTTTCATTGAGTATAATAATGCTTACCTATATGAATACATAAAATTGTCAGAAAAGGTACAAACCCTTCAGTTAGAGTTATGGAGATGCCAGCCTACAAGCAAAAATTTACCTAGAATTTCCAGTCGAAAAAGGGGCATAATTATGCAAAAAAGCAAATCAGAGTTATGGGACTTGTGCCAATCATCTTAGATAATCACAGAGAACAAGTGTGTGAAGTTTCAATCCATTCCCTTCAGTAGTTATGGAGATACCAACTTACACGCAAAAACATAACCAAGAATTTCTAAGTCGAAAAAGGGGCATCATTATTTAAACAAGAGCCCGGTTTGAGCCGGGTGATGCTCCCCGAATAGGTTTTAGATACAGGAAAGTACACCTCTTGTAGTTTTCTGAGTTATGTCCCTGGAAAAAGTTCAAAGTGCAATAATTCCAAAATTAGGGAAAGGCAGTTCTTTGCACTGCACTTCTAATCACTGTTATCTATCAACTTACAAAGTTTCTTGTTGATATCTCTTATGGTTTCCGAGTTATGTTCCAGACAACTTCAAAAAGTAAAAATAAACAAATGGCAATTACTCAAGAATTAGGCAAGGCAGAGTTATGATTCTCATGCACTGCACATCTACCCATTGAGATACATCTACCTACAAAGTTTCATGTTGATATCTCTTATAGTTTTACAACTATGTCCAGTACAAGATTTTTCTAAAAGGGGAGATAATTAAAAAATGAGGCTTAACAGAGTTATGTTTTTTTTGCACTGCACTTCTACTAAATGAGATCTATCTACCTACAATGTTTCATCTTGATATCTCTTATAATTTTAGAGTTATGTTCCGGACAAAGTTCAGTGTTAAAATTAACAAAGGGCAATAACTCCAAAATTAGGACAAAAAGAGTTATTGTTCTTATGCACTGCACATCTACCCATTGAGATCTATTCACCTACAAAGTTTCATGTTGATATCTCTTATAGATTTAGAGTTATGCCCCGGATAAGATTTTTCTATAAGGGGAGATAATTCAAAAATGAGGCTTAACAGAGTTATGGTTCTTTGGCACTGCACTTCTACTCAATGAGATCTATCTACCTACAATGTTTCATCTTGATATCTCTTATAGTTTTAGAGTTATGTTCCGGACAAAGTTCAAAGTGTTGAAATTAACAAAGGGCAATAACTCCAAAATTAGGACAAAAAGAGTTATTGTTCTTATGCACTGCACATCTAGCCACAGAGATCTATTCACCTACAAAGTTTCATGTTGATATCTCTTATAATTTTAGAGTTATGCCCCGGACAAGATTTTTCTATAAGGGGAGATAATTCAAAAATGAGGCTTTACAGAATTATGGTTCTTTTGCACTGCACTTCTACTCAATGAGATCTATTTACCTACAATGTTTCATCTTGATATCTCTTATAGTTTTAGAGTTATGTTCTGGACAAAGTTCAAAGTGTTGAAATTAACAAAGGGCAATAACTCCAAAATTAGGACAAAAAGAGTTATTGTTCTTATGCACTGCACATCTACCCATTGAGATCTATTCACCTACAAGATTTTTCTATAAGGGGAGATAATTCAAAAACCGGGCAAAATAGAGTTATGGTTCTTTGACAATGCACTCCCCCTCAATGCCCTCTACTACTGTATGAAGTTTAAACAAATTATCTCCAAGGGTTTTCAAGTTATGCTCCGGACAAGAAAACGGATGGACGTACCAAAATTTGATGTTTATGAGGCAAAATGAGCTCATAAACACCACCTGGACCAACGTCCATAAGCAAAATAAGCTCATAAAAACAAAAAATAGCTCTTTATTTTAAATTTTATGAGTTTATGTTCTTTATTTAACTACGGAATGAAGCTCATAATAATCAAATGTTGGCTCGGACAGACGGACGGACGGACAAGGCGCCGACTATATGCTCCCCCGAAATTTTTCTGGGAGCATAAAAAGCAAATCAGAGTTATGGGACTTGTGCTAATCAACTTAGATAATCACAGAGAACAAGTGTGTGAAGTTTCAATCCATTCCCTTCAGTAGTTAGGAGATACCAGCTTACATGCAAAAACTTAACCACAGGGACGCCGACAAATGGGTGACTGCATTAGCTCGATTATTCTGCGAATAGTCGAGCTAAAAATGCCCAAAATGGAAAAATTGAAAATGTTGCTGGCTCAGTTTGATTGAACTTGTTCATGGACTGTAGTACCCTCCACCCCTGCTAGCACTGGCGTAAGCAGAATTATACATTAAACATATAAAAAATACTCCACTCAATTTACTTAATTTATACTGATATTAAACAGAAATCTTAATGTATCTACCATTATTCATGTAATACAGTCTATCTGGACCTAGACTGTCACACAGAATCAGATCTTTGATACATTTTTTATCTGGCTTACTATACAACATCTATCTTTTATAACCTTACATCATACTGAATGCAGTAAAGGGAGCCTTATCGCTTCTTCTCTGACAATTGTAATAAATAATTCATTTTGTTCAGAGCTATTGAAAAAAAACATTGCCACAATTGCTTGCAAAGTGGCATCACTTGGAGAGAATTTAAGAGGCAAATGTACTGAAAAAATCATATTGGAAATTTGATAAAATTCTTAAAATTAAAAGGGAGCTCTGTTAATGATTTGCGTTAAATTGCTACCATGAAAAATTTGGGCCAGCCTTAATCCGTCTCTATACCACTCAATGCTAATATTTGGCCTTTTTCATAAGTAATAAATTTTGAAATTACTTAAAAGAATGACAGACAGTTCCAAATTAAAAAACACTGGCAAGCCAATTAAACTAATTTAGTTGCTGTAGAGTTAATTAAATTCACTTGATTGCCATTAAATTGATATATAATTAACCTCCTTTACTTGGCTCTAATGATGTAAGAGTGTTTCATTATTCGTTTTTAGAGGGGTTTTAATTCCCTAAAGAAAGCAAAATCAATGTTTCCCCTCTTGAATCGTGGGAAAATGAATAATAAAATAATAAAAATGGCATAAAAATAGCCCACTAAAAATGCTTTTTAATTTAAAATTTCATTTTTTTCTTTTTATCAAAAACCAAATTTTATTTTTTGAAAAGGGACCTTTCTTGTGTCAATTTGGAACTTTTCCATCTTAAAATTCAAGGTTTTTTAAAACTTTTGAAATTTTTTAAAAAAAATAAAAAAACTGGAAGTGTACAATTCACAGAAAATCATAGGTGTTACACCATTTTTGTACACAACACAATTTGTATTCCCTAATCATCATTGGCCATGGTATCACCATATCATTGAATCCTTATTTCTTCTACTTTTTTTTTCACTGGTTGACCTTCCTCTAAATTTAGCTTAATACAATGTACTGTAACATTACCATTTGGTGGCAACATTAAAGTTTACAAATCCACCAAAAGCATAACTGCTTGGAGTATAATTATAGGTTTGTTAAACAGCCAAAAACTTTGTTTAGTAAAAACCAACAGATTCTACCAAGGCAACCAGTGCAGACCAAGATCAGCTGAAACATATGCACCATCTGCTCATGGTCTGCACTGTTTGCTATTCACTAACATGATTTAAAATTTTCCCTCCAATTGATGGTTTTGTCCAGATAGAAAGATGAACAAGTGCTAAGACATTTAGTGTGATAATTAAGGCTTAAAAAATACATAATCGGAAAGAAAGAAAATTTGTCTTTTTCCAAAACTCAAAAGAGCAGCATTATATTGATCACCAGCTAATAAATTACATTGGGTTTTATATTATATAAGACTGTTTTGTAAAAATGACCCTTATATTAATCAATCAGACTGACTCATATATTCTGATAGGGTTTAATATAAACAAGAACATTATAAGATGTCAACAAGATCAATGTATTGGCAATGTGACATTGTGACATAACTAAATTGAGTTCCATTTCATTAAGACATGTCAAGTGAGCTTCTTTTCAACCATTCAGTACTAAAACAGTGTATGTGTAACAAAAGCTTTAACCAAACAAAATTTCTGTGATGGACATGTCCGTCATTGTACAAAATTATACAACAGAGCAGCCTTAACATAATACGATCAAACTTATAATACAGAATAGCATGTAAGGTTAGCCTCTTCATTTGTATGGGCATGTAAAAGAAGTCTCTCTACTTGTATGGGCATGTAAGAGAAGTCTCCCTTCTTGTATGGGCATGTAAGAGAAGTTTCTCTATTTGTATGGGCATGTAATAGAAGTCTCTCTTCTTGTATGGGCATGTAAGAGAAGTTTCTTTACTTGTTTGGGCATGTAAGAGAAGTCTCTCTACTTGTATGGGCATGTAAGAGAAGTCTCTCTACTTGTATGGGCATGTAAGAGAAGTCTCCCTACTTGTATGGGCATGTAAGATAAGTCTCTCTTCTTGTATGGGCATGTAAGAGAAGTCTCTCTTCTTGTATGGGCATGTAAGATAAGTCTCTCTTCTTGTATGGGCATGAAAGAGAAGTCTCTCTTCTTGTATGGGCATGTAAGAGAAGTTTCTCTACTTGTTTGGGCATGTAAGAGAAGTCTCTCTACTTGTATGGGCATGTAAGAGAAGTCTCTCTTCTTGTATGGGCATGTAAGAGAAGTTTCTCTACTTGTTTGGGCACGTTAGAGAAGTCTCCCTACTTGTATGGGCATGTAAGAGAAGTTTCTCTTCTTGTTTGAGCATGTGAGAGAAGTCTCCCTACTTGTATGGGCATGTAAGAGAAGTCTCTCTTCTTGCATGTAAGAGAAGTTTCTCTACTTGTTTGGGCATGTAAGAGAAGTCTCCCTACTTGTATGGGCATGTAAGAGAAGTCTTTCTCTTGTATGGGCATGTAAGAGAAATCTCTCTTCTTGTATGGGCATGTAAGAGAAGTCTCTCTTGTTGTATGGGCATGTAAAAGAAGTCTCTCTACATATCTGGGCATATTAGATAAGTATGCGAGGTAAGCATCCCTCCACTTGTATGGGTATGTCCGTCATTGTACAAAATTATACAACAGAGCAGCCTTAACATAATACAATCAAACTTATAATACAGAATAGCATGTAAGGTTAGCCTATTCATTTGTATGGGCATGAAAGAGAAGAATGTAAAGGAAGTCTCTCTACTTGTACTACTTGTATGGGCATGTAAGAGAAGTCTCTCTACTTATTAGATATATATTATATTAGATAAATATGCGAGGTAAAGCCCCTCCACTTGTATGGGCATGTCAGATAAGTATGGGAATATCATGTTATTGCTATCAACTTTCAGAGGGAGTTAAATTCAAATTTGAATTTTATTATTACACAAAATCAGCATGGAAAGAACAAGTTTAATTGTTAGTCTGCTTTGCAGCAAAATTATTCTACAAAGGCTTCCACTTCAGACCATTTAGATGACAGCTGGCACGGCACCATCTTTGCCTTCTGTTTATGGTCTGTACTGCTTGCTATTCAGTCACTTTATATTTTAAAATTTTCCCTAAAAAACATGAATTAAAAGTTTAAGACAAGTCCATATAAGACATTTACAGTGAAAAAAGTTACTATGCAAATCATTCCAAAAAATTTCTTCCTTGTAAATCTACCAGCACATATAGCAAACTAGATCCATACCCAAGTAATAGCAACATGTATTATGACATCATATTATTTCTATTAATCAGCTATATCTAGTCTAACCTTGCCACATCCAATACTGCATGCCTGCTGAATTCAATTTTGACAAACTAATATCAAAATCTTATGCATCTCTACAAAATCATTTTTCAAACATTCGCAATGAATGACAACCAATTTAGAAACATGATGTAGTCATTCCAGTGCCTGATAGTTGTTCCCCTGACAACCCTAAGCTAAATTACTGCAACATTTAATGACAGATATTAATGGCTTACATGAGCTGATTATGTTCAGATTTTAAGATGACTGCATTTAATTTTAACTTCATATTTTAGAAGAAGCAATATATACACTTGCATCAGACATGGTCCACAAGGGGTGATGCAGATTTAAAGCAGATTGTAGGCAGATATTAATATGATATGTTATTCTAATGGAGTACTGATGATTATCTTTACTATAATCCTCTACTTGTGGCAGTATCATTACTATCTTTCTGTTTTGCTCAATCATAAGGAAAACTGTTAAACTTGGAATAGCACTAAATTAATCCTACACAGCTTATTGGTAAAAATATATGTTCAATTCAAGATGCATTATTGACCAAAGATACATTTAGGTTTAAAATGATTCCCTATGTACCATTGAAACATTTAGGCTCATACTACACTTTGGACCATAGTTACATTTAGGCTGATGATACACTATGTACTATAGTTGCATTTAGGCTTGTGATACACTATGTACCATATGTGCATTTAGGCTCGGGATACACTATGTACTATAGTTGCATTTAGGCTTGTGATACACTATGTACCATATGTGCATTTAGGCTCGGGATACACTATGTACTATAGTTGCATTTAGGCTGGTGATACACTATATACCACAGATAAATTTAGGCTCATGATACACTACCATAGAAACATTTAGGCTCATGATACACTACCATGGAATCATTTAGGCTCATGATACACTATACACCACAGATACATTTAGGCTCATGATACACTATGTACCATAGGTATATTTAGGCTGATGATACAACATGTATCACAGATAAAGTGAGACTTCTTACACAATATTGTATATATCTTTAGTTTTATTACAACTTCGTTAATATCATAAAACCTGTAAATGGTAGATAAATGCTCACTTAAAACTATTAGAGTCACTATCCATTACCATTGAGACAAAAAAATGTCACAAATGAGAGTTATGCATAATGTACACATTTTCCATTAGTATTTCAAATATCTATTGAAATAATGTATCATTTGGATATTCTTATAAAATATTTCTTGGAAAAAACAATATTGAGTTTCAAGCAATTTATTATGTCAGCATTCACAAGATGAAAAATAGTTTTTTGTTCTAGAAAAAAACAAATATTTATCTGCTAGATGTGTAATATAGGATCACGTTTCTAACATTATCATGTACATCATTATAAAATTCTTTCCTTGTTTGTTGTCATGTGTGACACTAAATACCATCAACAACATTATTCATGGTATTAGAGGCCTCCCATTTTAGACCAATTCACTTAAAATTTCTCCCCTCATCTAGAACTTAAAATGAATGATAAAGCTTTTATAAATGTACTATAATCAGGTTTATATTTAAGTTTTTACTAAATGTCATTTCAGAGGTGTCCAGCAGTTACATGCAGTCATTAAAGAAAACAACATCCCTAGATAATTTCTAGTCATTGCAGTTAATAGAAGCTGAGGAAGTGGGGTGCGTCCTTAACCTTCCAGTCAGGTAGGTCTGTCTAGAAGTACAATAAAATACAAAACAACTTTAAAACAGCATACCTCAAGATTCATGCTCATTTTCATAAAAATTCTGAAAATGTATTAAAGAGTAAAATATTGTAAAGTGAACAAAAAAAAGTAATTTAAACATTGCAAATGGTACTTTTACCAAATAAAGGTCAAAATATTCAAAAATAGTCCATTATAGTGAGTTAGTTAATAATCTTGACAGTCACTTCATTAAAATGATATTACACTAATTTTTTTCACTGTCAAACTCAGATAAAATAATTGTATATTTCAGGAGATTTAAGGAAATTTCAATAATTTGATCTTGACAATCAAGGTCAATAAAAGGTCAAGGTCATAATTATAAGAATAATTTAACACACCAGTTTTGTCATATGTGTTCTTTTGCTTAAGTATAAATCAAATCTGCAAATATATAAAAGTTATGCAAATTAAAATTTAAGCAAATTTCAACAATTTTTTTTCATACCTTTGTTAGGGGTTCACTTAAGAAACCTATGATTTTTTTTTTTATTAAACTTACCAAGTGGTTTAGGAACAGCTTTAAACACAAGTATGGATCTTCTGACTTAAGACAATAGTTCACCTCTTGCAAGCCTAGATTAGTTCATTTATAAAAGGACATTATAAATACATTATACAAATTCTAGCATTGATAGCATTATCAAATATTTTTGACCAATCAAATGTAACCAAATCATGTAAATAAATTATCAACGGCATGCACATTGATGATAAAATAATCAGAAAGTTTCACTGAGTAAATCTCACAGAGGACCTCGAGGGATTAGAAAATGCAAAGTAAAGTGATCTACAGAAGTCTGTCTAAAGCCAATCACGCTATGCAGGAATTATTACCTGACAAATTGTCCGTATTCTGTTGCTAAATCAATAAAATTAGTAACTAATTTGTATGTTGTTCTTTGTATCAATTCCCAATAGATAAATTACTGTTTTGATTTCCATCAAAGCTGTCATTCTTGATTGTATTATAAATTTATTAAGAAATTATGACATAAGTGTATTGAGGGTATAACATATACACTTTTTGTTCTTTAAGTCTTAAAACTCTCAGCTGGCTGGTGGCAACATATTTTACCCATGCAACCTATACAGACCAGCAAGCTCATCCATGTCATCTGATTGTCGTATTCACTGTCGATCATTTAGTCTGTTCAAATTTTCTCTACAAAATTAATAACAAATAGTTTTGACAGTTTGAAAGACAGGCAAGTTCATTTCAAATATTTAGTGGGATATGGGTTAAATTTAACAAGTTCATTGCTGATAAAACAAATTACAGCCTTCTTGAACTGTGTTTAAGAAAGTCTTCTTCTTGCTGTTTGCCTTTCCATACAGTCACTTCCATCATGCTGTCCACTGAAGTCCCTCTATGTTGTCATAGCGATTATCTTCAAGTTGTGGAGTGCTTTATGTCCACATGTCTCATCTATATTGCCATACAAGTTACAGGGCACCTTTGTTGTAAATTGTATGTGCTCTGTTGTATGGTTTTCAGTGCAAACATGAACACCAAAAGTAAAAGCAATGCAATGCAATGAAACTGGGAAATAAAGTCATCCTAGACATGCAGTTCATTCATAAAACACTTGGGGCCTCCGTGGCCAAGTGGTTAAGGTCGTTGACTTCAAATCACTTGCCCTTCACAGCTGTGGGTTCGAATCACGACAGGGACTTTGGATTCTTTAATGTGAGGAAGCTATCCAGCTAGCTTACCGAACGTCGTTGGTTCTACTCAGGTGCCCGTTCGTGCCTGAAATAATGCACAGAAGGGCACCTGAGATCTTCCTCCACCAGTAAAGCTGGAACGTCGCGATATGACCTATACTGTGTTGATGTGACGTAAAACCCAAAACAAACAAACATAAAACACTTAAAAAAAAACGTCATTTTGGTATATGCAACTCATATTGCATCTCCAATGCCAGAAGAAATTTTCGGCATGTTTAAACAAACAAAAACACCAAGCTAATATGCAAAAATGTTTCTTCTTTTTTTGAAAATTAGACAAGGAATTACTAAGCCATATCCAGCCACATTAGTTAAGTTGTAAAAAGATGAGAAATTTTTTGTAGAACCTATTTCATGTTAAACTCTTTGGGTTTTAACTACAGAACAAAGTTACATGGCATAGGAAATTGATGATTTTTAATGGCACAGTGCAAGTTTTTTATGGCACAAACATTTACTGCACATTGTGAGCATATGAAAAATTTAATCTGACTCTCATCAACATCACTCAAATTTTACTTTCTAAGGAATAAGATCATATAAAATCCCTTACTGTGGCTCAATCATTCCATATATATATGAGTTTCCCCATAGATGATCCACAAAAATGTATACAAATAGCTCTGCTTGACATTTGGGCAAACTGAACTGGATAACAAATTGATAAAAAATATTTGATAAATTCATGAAGGGAAAGAAAAGTTAATGATTTTGATCTCTAAGAAAGAATGATATAACAATTCTAATGAATTACTTGGCATGTTCAATATCCTATCAATCATGCCCCATTTCCTAAATTGGTATTTCCCTTATATCTAGGTCAAAGTTATCAATTCAATAAAATAATTTTTTGGTATATTCCTACAACCATTGTGAGGTTAAGTGGTAATCTTGATTTTCCTATAGAGATACTCTGACTGAAATGTGGGGTTCTGTCTGCAAATGTGGGGTTTTCACCATCAAATCCCATGGTGCAAACAAACTTTTACAAAACATAGCGATTATTAAATTAACACAACATGTTCATCACTCTTTTGAGGAGAAGCTTTTATGGTAAAAGCAAGGGAAAGCTATGTCTGGTTTTAAAAGAGCTCCACTGAGGTCATAAAGCCTACAATAAAATTTGGATTTTTTACATATTGTAATTGTGGATGAAGTGAAGCAATTAAAATGGAAAAAACTGCAAATATACTAATATACTAATCAAATTGAAAATCATTATTAAGTGCAGTTCTTAGTCTCAGATTTGATTGAAAAGCATTGCAACGTTTTGAGTCATTTTGCACAAAAAAAATGATTATTCGTGGGAATGATCTGAAAATTTACACACAAGTAATATTGGTTCAGGTTTCATCAGATGGTACATAAATCTAGGAAAAATATTTCCAATCCACTCCCATCATGTCAAAAAACTTCAGTGGAGTCCCTTTAAACTTATTCATACAAGTCCTCAAAATTTAAGCCTTAGCCTGCTTATGTCCAGAGATTTTATAACATGCTTAATTAACTTTTGTTTGTGTGCACCTTGGGACATAAATGCTATCCTCTTTTATCCTCCATTTTTTCTCTGTTCAACATCATAAAATATTAAATATCACAGCTATCAAGCCCTCCTTGGAGAGCACTGTTAGGACATGGCGAGTATGCTATCACAATATAAAACTGAGTATATCCCTCAGTAATTACGACAGTACAATATTGATACAGGATACAAACTAAATACCCTCAGAATTTATTAGCCAAGCTTTGTTGCTACCAACAATAAAAGCATTTCTGGAACAGAGAGATTGCAATTAGCATTGGAAGCAAAACTTCGTTAAATTTCCATCATATGCAAATGTCTGGAAATCTCCAGTGTAAAATTACTGGGGTCTTCCTCTAATGTAATAATACATCTTTTCTTACATTTAGCCACATTGATATTGAATTACCGTGTTTAAGAAAAGGAAAAACAGATCTCTCATTGCTTCAAATCACCATAATTCTTCTTTTCATTGATATAAGCATGCACACAGCAGTAAGACCTCTCTTTGGACAAATTACATGAACAAAATAAAATCTAATCTTCCAGTGAACCTTGATATTATCACCAAATTTAAGTGCAGTAAAGAGCTAACTTGTATTGAATTTTAACAGAAGTTAACCCGTTACCGCACAAATGTGACAAATAATATGACCAATGTATGTTTTGGAGCTTCTATTTCACAGGGAAGAAAACAATCATACAAAAAATGTTGCCATCTTTAGAGAAAAAAAATGTTTATGCTTTAAATTTCGTTATGAAGATTAATATACAAAAAATAAAAAAATAAATCAGGAACTTGACGTATATGTAAGCAAGACATGCAATTCCAAGAAAGATGTACAATTCCGAAATGAAACATTAACATGCAATGCACTTTGCATTACTCTACCATTGTCGGTTTCCCAAAAGGATATAAAAAAAAACTGCCTTGATACGGCAATACTTCATACGTACAATGTTTCCTTCAAGCACCTAATAGACAATGTCAGTATAAAATCGAATCAACAATCTAATACAGTACTGGGCAATAATTTACCAATATTGCTAAAAAACTTAATTATGGGATCTATTTACATGTATATCTTCCCAAAATGTATCTTTGGTGAGAGCATAATTATGTTACTAAATAAGAAAAAAAGGCCAATTGACACCCCCAAGTCAATCATTTGTACTCTTGAGCGAAAAACGGCTAAACAGAATTACAAGTACATCTTGTAATTACTTGCATGACATTATTTTATATTATATCAATTACATTTATGATTATTAAATGTCCAAATATGTCCTTTGAATGGAGATGAGTATTATTTACACTTAAATGAGCCGCTTCATGACAAAACCAAAGTTATGCGTTTGCAACCAGCATGGATCCAGACCAGCCTGCGCATCCATGCAGTCTGATCAGGATCCATGCTGTTCGCTATCAGTTTCTCTACTTGTAATAGGGTTGGTCAATATTGATGGATATTAATTCGAACCTGTGGATGAGGTAAATTATCATAACATGTAAGTAGCAGTTAATCGACTAAAAAACAAAAGTATATTCATTTCATCAGCGTATCTTTCATATGAATTCGCAGAGCACTATAGCTCATCTAAGACATGACCAATATGTTCAACTTGAAAATATAAAAATTTACCTGATGTTCAGACGTTATCTATGTGGTTCAGTTATCATTCAATGTTTTCAATACAAGTATGCAAGTATCATATTTATAGTATAATAACGACTTTACAAAATGTAGCATAACTTAAAAACAATATTGCTTTCCGGATAATGTTGCAAGCACTACAACTGCGACCAATGTCATGAAAATAAATTTATTTCAAGTTTATTGTCATTATCTTCCCAAGTTTTCAAACCATTCAACCATATTTTAGTAACTTCTAATGGGGAGATAATGAACGGAAACTGAACATTTTATCAAGGGGCATAACTGTCAAAAAATCATCGGACCATCTTGAACTGCATTTTCCTACGATATATCAAATTTGAGTTGAACGTGTGCAACCGTTACCAAGATAATGAATAGAAACAGATGATGACGATCAAGGGAATAATGGAATGGGGAAACAGTCTATATGCCCCAGCCATTTTATGGTGGGGGTGGGGGGCATAAAAAAGGCCAGCTTTTTTTAATACTGTAATAAACATGGATTCAAAAAATGAGATAATAAAAGAAAGCCAATCCAGGTCTTTACCCTATTTTAGACAAATATTAAGAGCTATAGAAAGGCATCCAATATCACAATATATTGGACAAAAAATCATTCATGCAATAACATGTCCATCAAAAAACCATCATTTTCTAATTTCTAAATTGGATATAGCTAGCTATATCAATCAGGATTTCTCTTCCCGCTAAAGGATATAGAGGTATTAGCTTATTTTCCTGTACAATGTCCCTCATCAAATTCCTGACAGATGGATTTCCACTATAATATGAACTGTCAGGGGCTGGCTTTCACAGTAAGATATTCTTGTTCATGAAATAAATACATAGTGACTATGGGAAAGTTTATATTTATAATAGAGCACAATTATTAGAGGGTAAGAAACTTGTATTGAAAGCTACTAAGTTTCTTGTTGATATCTCTTGTAGTTTTAAAGTTATGTCCCAGGCAAGAAAATGCAGACAGACAAACATACATATGGAAAAAGTGACGACTATATGCTCTCCCTTGACTGTATGCTCTCCCTTTGGGTAGCATAAAAAACCTTTTGATAGGCCTTTGTGCAAGGAATATCCCTGGCAAATTTCATTAAATTTGGACAACTAGTTTCCAAGGAAATGTCATTTGAAACAATAGAAGATTGTGACTGTCATAAAGTGATGGATCCTTCATTTTTATAGCTCAGTCTGCTAAGATGTATCACATGACCTTTTAAAAGAATTTTTTTATGAAGATGAGATCTACATTGGGCACATTTTCCATAAGTATTGCAAATATTGATAAAACTATAGAAATGTATCATTTGGATATTTTTTGTCCAATATTGCTTGAAAGAGAAAATGTTGATAAAGTTTTAAGTGATTTTAAGTTTTTACATTTTTATGATAAGTAATAATATTTTGTTCTAGACCTTTTTTATTAATATCTGCTATATAAATATATGAAATTTCAGATCATGTGTCTCATACTTGCCAACTATATCCTTGTATATTTCTTTTCTGGTCGAATGTTGACATATGTCTGGTACTTAAATACACTATAGCCTCATTAAAACGCTCATGTTGGGGGTCCAATGTCTCAACACCGCGTTCTAACAAAGCTCTCATTAGAATGCTCATTGCAAAATTACCGCATTACCCCACCCACCGCCTATATATATAGCTGACGATTTTTACTTACGAATTGAATATTGACATTATCTTTTTCTTAAACAATTCAATGATGTAAACATATATCATAATCACAAATAATACTAATTACATTTAAAACATTTAAAAGAAACAAAAACTTTTCGAAAGAAAAACATAAATCATGTATATAGTGTAAACAGTTAGCCATTACTGCAATGGCGTTGGATTAATAAGGGGACACAACTAAAGCTGGACTGTAGATAGCACTGTAATTTACAGTCCAGCTTTAGTTGAGTCCCTTAGTTAAACAAACGCCATTGAACTTCCCCTCTCGGCCGTTTATTTATTTATTGATTTTGGACTTGTGTGGGTTATTTTTTCAGCGAGGTTTTAACATGTCACAGATATGTGTGTGAATTTTATTTTATTTACACCCATGTCACAGTTATGATATGAATTTGAGATTTTGGAAACAATTTAATGCCTGACTGACGGACAGGTAAAACAACAAAAGAGGGATAAACGCTAACCTGGGCATGTTTTTCACACCTTAGGCCTTCATAAATGTCCTAATAACAATTGTTTATTGTACTTGACTGTCAAATTGAACAAGTGTTATAGTGCGCTATAAATGTTTATCTACTAATTTTATTTTATTTTTTTTGGGAGAAAAGATCTATGAGTGCTATACTGAGATTAGCGTTATAATGGAGAGCGATTAATCGAGGCTATAGTGTACTATCAACATAAATATTTATTGAATCATTATAGTCCCAGTCTTGCTGTAATGTTTTTCCACCAAAACAATTCTAACATCAGCCAATACCGATGCAAATTCAGTTTATTACTGGAACGTTATTTTTTCAATATATTGGGAATTAGATTATTTAATATCACTCATCCTTTATCGCTATGTACTAAATTCTGGCTTTAAACAGTGAAAAATTATTAAATGCCGAAGATTGTGAAAAAATTATGTCCTGGAAATGACATTGGTGGTTGGCCCATATTACAATTCTTTTGGCTGAAAAGCTTTGCAGTAAACCTTTATTCAAGAACTGTTAAAGGAGCAGTATGCTTTACTGTATGCAGAGCTGAATTTTTTTTGTAATTGCTTGCTTCGGAATGTTACAAATACCACAAAAACATAAAAAAGTTCTACAGAAAATTGAATTAATGATCATATAAAGAGATGAAGAAGAAAAAATATCATTTTATAATTGGAAATCATGTTTAACCTCAAAGAAAAAATATTTTTGACAGTTTGACAGCTTGGTCATTATCATGTCTCTCTCAATTCATTATCTTCATATTTTTTTCCCATCTTCAAGACTTTTTTCTGTAAAACAAACACATTTCCTGGCACTTAGTTTTTAGAAGGGAAATCACAAGATCCATTAAACTAAATTGTTTTCAAGAATCTAATATCAAAGAAAGTATTCTTTCAATAATCGGAAATGTATTTTAAGACCTTTTTTCTCTCATTTGTATGAAGATAAATAACAAGAGCGATCAGTAATCACATGTGTCGCCTCATGATGGCCAATTTCATGTTGGGACAAATTTTGTGACAGACGGACGGACAGACAGACGGACAGTGCACAACTAGACTAACCACTTTGTACTGATCATTCCTGTAAAGTTTGGATAAAATTGCACCAGTAGTTTATGAGGAGTAGTCCGTACAAGCTTTTGCGTATCTGGCAACACACAGAAAAAAACACCTTTTTATCAAAGGGCCATAACTCGGCCAAAAATCATTCAACCGGAAAACCCGTGCAATATGCGCAAGGACTTGAGCTACAGATCAATCCTGTAAAGTTTCATTGAAATTGCATAAGTGGTATAAGAGAAGTAGTCTGGACAAACTTTAAAAATAAAAATTATTAAAGGGCCATAACTCAACCAAAAATCATTGAACCGGAAAATCCTGACAATATGCACAACTAGACTTGGTACTGATCATTCCTGTAAAGTTTGGATGAAATTGCACCAGTAGTTTATGAGGAGTAGTCCAGACAAGTTTTGTGACGGACGGACGGACAGACGGACAGACAGACGACGGAGAAGTGATCCCTATATGTCGGCACTACTCCGTAGAGGCGACACAAAAAATCATGACCACATCTTATCAATATTAGAGGCAACCATCTTAAAACTTCATTCTCAGCAATTTTTTTCTTATCATTTACAAGTTTTAAATTAATTTTTTAATCGCAAGTAGAACCTAAATAGTTGATTTTCTTGCCCTGCTTTAGATACAGGACTGCGGTTTTTTTTGGTCAAATTTTTATTGTAAAATAAACTATAACAACAGTATAGAATAAGGCAAAATTAACATGAACATACCGACCCTGGCCAGGCCTTACTCTGTACTGTTGATAATATTCCAGTGTTTTTTTTCACCAAAATATTTGGCGAAATTCTCCCCGTTCCCCACTCAAAATAGTATGTTTTTTCCCCCCTCAAAGCTGAAATTTCCCCCTATAATATGGCAGCCCAAGTTTGCCTGCAATGAATATCATTTTTTTGCAACTAACTGCCGAAAAATGCTTTATTTTATGCCTGTAAGACTTACTGTTAAGCAAGGTTTTTCATATAGGTAAGGGGAGCTACTCCTGGTATCCCAACAAGTTTATCATGTGACACATCAATATTTTAGATCCGTATAAAAATCCCCCTCCTATTGCATTTTTCCCCTCCAATGGGCACCGACCCCCTTCCCCCAAAAGTGAAAAAAAACTGTTGCAACTGTCCAATATCAATTTCAAGATTATTTAGATAAAAGTTGGTCGGCCATAAGTAACAAGATCAAAATTTGAAGTCAACCATCAGTAAAGAACCTGGTTAGAGGTGAGGAAGCTTAGGGTTCAAGTCTGGCTCTGGACGTAAAACTCTCTCAAATCACAGAAGTTTTGTCAGTAACTGTTGCTTTCTTCCGAAAAAAGTGCACAGTGGAGTGCTTGATGTTTGGATATATTAAAAGAGGTTAATAGCTAATCTTGACTGCTCCTTTCCTTCTGAAAAAAAGCACAATAGAGGGTATGGAAGTTGAGTGTTTTTAGATAAATTACAAAAGGTGATGGGTTGTTTCCAACTGTAACAGTGCTTGAAAGTACAGGATATGTTTTTGCTGTAATCTAACTATATTCTACTTTTACTAAAAGCATTGGAAAAATTATCACTATTACTTTCATCTTTATTGCAATAAATATGATTTTCAATCTCAGTTTTGTATAATTATCCCATTTCACTCAGCGTAATGTTATATATAATGTAGAATATTTACAATCAGTCATTTTAATTCACTAACATCTTTTTCCCTCCATCTCATAATAGTACATCATTTTATACTATTTCAATGCCATAATCATTTCAATACAATGTCATTATGTCCAATGCATTTTAAGTTCAATGATTTACACCTTCAACAAAGATAAAGGCGAATTAAGCCTTACCAGGTGGCGTAAATGACTCCACCCATGCAGCAAGTACAGACCAAGACCAGTCGGTACATCCATGCCTTCTTAACAGGGTCTGCACTGGTCATGCTCTACAGCCAGTACAATTATTTTGAATTTCTCCTTAAAAAGAGATGAATGGTTCTGTCCAGATAGACAGGAAGAATCTATTTAAGATATTTAGTATAGTAAAGGTTAAGGTATAACTTTCTAGCTTTTGTGTAAAATTGTCTTGAAGATTTTATGTGCTGTGCCTGCTGGAACTGAAAGTAATTACACTTTGCCACGTGTATTAGAGAGCCACTGCCATCCAGCATAGAAAGGATGATTCATACTGTTGGCTCACTTACTTTTGATTTTCATTTTGATGTCCCTTAAATTGATAATGGACAGTTCCAAAAATGGAAGATGGTCAAGTTCATTGAAGAAATTCAGTAGGTTAAGGATTAATGTGAGTGAGGCATGAGCCTGTCGGTGAGCTAAGCAGATGCCTATGCTGATTCTCTAACCTTCCACAATTATGCTAGGCGTTCCATATTCAGCAGCTCTTCATTATTGTCTAAGAAAGGCATTTTGTTAAAGTTTGTTGCAGTTGCTTGTGTATTATTATTTTGCCTGTAATTTTTATAAATTTCCAATGTTTGCAATAATGCAATGATTTGGACCTGTAATTACGCTCACATGTTTTACAACAGCAGCCATTACAAGTGTCCTTACAGCTCTAATTAGATAATCAACAGTCATCATCTGTTTGGGAACAAAAACTTGCTTTAATTTAATAGAAACAAATATGTTATGAATAGCCTGAAGAATAATTTTGGGTTCCATTAATTTCTCCCTAAACCAATATTTTGCTTTTTTTTAATTTTTAAAAGACATGATAAAAACCCATACAATTCTATAAAAGAAAATTAAGAATTTAAACTTCAAATACTCCAAGTAAGATATTCAGATAATACCATGATGTTCTTGTAATTCTTGTAATAAGATACTATAAGTGACTGTAATATTGCAGGGTTTTTTTTTTGCAATATTACAAAAATTAGGGCATGGGTAGAAGGAGCTGTAGTTCTCTCTGTAGGAATAACAAAGTTCATAAAATCACCATTGCTACTTAATATTATTAACATTTTGAAGTCAACAGACCACAAAATAAAGTATTAACTTATATACAATATGATGTCAACAAACAAAATTTCTTCATGAAAATTACTTCCTTTTTAATATATATCAATTTTTCTTGCATTGTTGTCCAATAATGCAAGCTTTATTGCTAATACGCGTTGTAATGAATCACTTAAAGTCATTGTGATTCTAAACTATTGTACAACAACAAACAAAATAATTATCCTTTATGATTTTGAAATAAAAACAAAACAGAGAAAAACAGAATCCCTAAAGAAAGTCCAGAAAGGCAAAAAAAATTATAATGTTGCATTTATTTTCAAATTTTTCATGAAAATCAGCGTGCTGCTTTAAATGGGGGCATAAAAGCAATGTATGATGACTCCTGACTATTACAGTTTATTGGGTATAAAAAAGTTGTTCCTATCATTATACTGTCTATCAAGAAACCATCAATTTCTCATCTAATAATTGGACAAAGCTTCAGATATCAATCAGGATTTCTTTTAGAAAACAAGATTGAGACACTTGTATATCTTCCTCTGAAAGAATATCCATGGCAAGCACACTTTTGTTGTCATCTTGCATAAAAACTTTGTTATTTTTCCTCTAACTTAGTACAAAGATTAAAGAGTTACTAGTGGAACAATACCTGATGTCACAAACAATGCAACAGTCCCCTATTGGTACTATAACATGTCTGTGATTCCCTAACTTAACCATTATAAATGTGCAAATTGACACTAAAGCACCTCCATTGAGGTCAAACAGCAAAACAAGGAACTTAAATGAATTGGTTTTGATTTCCTTAATACTGCCAAGACTTTTTACTGTAAATGAAATGAAAGTCATTGTAGAAAATTACGCAATTTTTAACACTTTACCTGCAGGCAGCAACTGAATCTACCAATGCTTGACCAATACAGACCAAGATTGGCAGGAAAATTTGTACTGTCTGATAATGGTCTGCACTGTTCAGTCAGTAAATATTTTAAGATTTTCCCTAAAAATAATTAAAGGTTTTGTCCATACTGAATAATGGACATATCTATTAAAGATATTCAAATGGTTAAGGGTTAAAGACATGATGTACGGCTTTCAAATAAATATTGTTGTTTACAAACTTTGGTAAATTTGTCTACCACATCAATTGAAAACATGTCCAGAAAATAGGACAAAAATACTTTTTACAACATGTCCAGAAAAAAGGGCAAAAATACTTTTTACTAAGTACAATTTCTAGGAAATTAAGGCAATATTTTTTGCCTTACATTAATTATCTAGTAAGCATGTGTTTCCAATTGGCAAGGTGACCTTTACAGATAAAATTATGATTGCAGGTCATCATGACATTGAAACAAACCTATCCTACCTTTTTATTCCTTCAGAAAATAAAATTGGTCTTATTTCCTAAAGATATAGTTTCCAAAGTTATAGCAATTCTTACTATTTATCTAGAATGAAAACCTTCTTAATTTAATACTTTTTTCTAATATTTATCTAAACTGAAGAAAGCTGATATATAGAGAGGTTTCATTGACCTAGCAACCAAAACAATCAAAATAAAATAAATTTGTAAAAACTAAACTAATATAGGGATTTTAATTTCTTTCATAGATAATAAATTTCCAGTTAAATAACATCACTATAAAAAAACACTTCTTCTCTATGAGACAGAGAAACATATCAGATTTTTCCTATCGTCTCAGACTTCCTTATACTTAAAGCTGACAATACAAGAAAGGTATTAAAATGTTATATTTTACAAGATTTACTCTGATACCTTCTTTCTATAGACAGCTTCTTGGCTTCTTACAATAATTGTCAATTATTAATTGATATATAATTGCCAGTCCAAATCAAATTTTCCTTTGTAGCAATCTTGTAACAAACCAATACTTTGGCTGAATATTAACAATGATTCTGTCCATCTTTAAACAAAAATAATTTCGCAATTACAGTATTGAAATGAGGCAGAATTATAAGTGCAGTCTGGAGGCATATACATAATATTAAAGTTAGGGATCTGATAGGATAAGGTCCTAGGCCTGACAGTCTAACTGTGGTGACATACTAAGCTGGTCATTGCCTTTCCTAATGCTCACAAAGCTAAACTTTAACATTCTGATGTCAACTGAATCTATCCATGCAACCAGCACGGACAAACATAAGCTGGCACATTTGTGTTGTCTGATCAAATTGGTCTGCACTGTTCACAATTCAGTCAGTACTTGTTTTATATTTTTCTCCAACAAACCAACCAACAAATTGACTGCATAGCCAAACACTCTTGGTACTTCAATAAAGAGAAGCATGATTATTTATGGATATTATGGATGCACAACATCACATAGCCTTGCTTATGTGTTTATAACATCACTTCTTATATGTGCAATGCCTTACTTACTCACATACGCCTTTGTAGACAAGCATGTCACTGACCAGATTTTATTGCTTTACTTTTTTAAATTAGTATTTTAGTAATGAAACCCCTTGAACTTAAATTTCTATTTGTTCCAATTTCAAAACAGTCCTTGTTTATTTCACAGTGCAGCAGGGTACATGATATCATAAAAACTTTCTTCTGAGTGGTGGCGTGGCTCAGTGTAGTTAACCTTAATGAGACTAGTAATCTAAGGATTGCTGGGCGTGTTGGTTCAAACCCTGTCAGGACCAAGCCGTTGTTTCCGTGAGCAGGATACTTTACACTTATTGCTTAGAACTGGTTGGTTCCAGGAACACAAATGAGAGTGTTTCAATAAGCTTATAGTTTCCAGCATAATCAGACTAAAATGAATAAGTATAAACTTAACTTTCTTCCGATATGTAAATGAAGCTGAGATTGTCCTCTGTTCTACATTATGGTAATTATATAACTACAAGTTTCTGTAACAAAACACAAGAGATATTCTATCTGTTGTCAAGTATACAAAGTTTAATATGCTACCCTGGAGATTTTATGTAATTTACAAATTATAGACTTCCATAAAATAATCCTTTACGGTCATGCAAAATGTACATAATCTTCTGTAATAAGAGACAAGAACAATGATTCATCCCAGATTGTGAAATCATTTGTCATTACTTGGTGCACTTTGCGATAGTAATAAAAACTTATTTTGTACTGAAATATTTATACTATAAAATTTTATATTTGTGAAATTTTCACAGAAATATGTTATGTTTGCTTTTGCAAGGTGCAATCTTAAATTAGACAGCTGGTGGCTCAATTATGGTTTTTTAGCTTCTGACATTCAGACATCCATAAAAATAACAATGAACAATTCCACAAATTCAAAGCAGGACAAATCTATTGTACAAATTCAGGTGTGTATGGTTTCCCCTTAATCTGCAGGAACCAAAAGTAATTTGTCACCAGGATATATCCAAGCCAGCCAGTGCATATCCATGCAGTCTGACCAGGCTGGCTCTATGCCGCTGATAGTACAATTTTTTTTTATATTTTGTATTTTCGTAAAAAATATCCCTTAAACTATGAATGGACAGTTCCAAATTCAAAGGAAGGCAAGTCCATTTCTAACATTCAGAAGGTTAAAGGTTACAAAGAATAAGCACAGCGCCTGAAGATAACCAACAATCTTTAACTAAATAATCAAACCATAACTCATAATTTAATTTAGTCTTTTACTACTGGATATACGAGGGGTGCGCAATAAGTTTTGTCCAGTAACGGATTGTTTTAAATTTCTGCACGAAATTCTCATGAAATTATACTTATCATACGCTTCAATGCATTAAGCTTTACATACATACCCGTTTTATCTTATTTCAATGTGTTTTAGTTGATATACATGCGATTTAAAACATTGCGGTCATACCCACTAATGTAAAACAATAGTTGGGAAACGATCTTTGCATTCCTCTGAAATTCGGAGTTATATCAAAGTGCGTCATCAACTTGGAATTGAATCGAAAACAATTTACAATGAAATTTGTCAAGTTTATGGAGATAGTGAAGTTTCCTATAGACTTGTTAGAAACTGGATTGCTAAGTTTAAAACTGGTGTTGAGTCTATCAAAGATGCGGTAAGATGTGGAAGAAAACCGACTGCGGCGACCCCTAAAAACATTAAAAATGTCAGTGAAATTTTAGAAACGGATGCTAGACACACTTCTACTGACATAGCTAAGATGGTTGGGATATCAGAAGGGTCAGTGCGCACAATTCTAAAGAAGAAACTAGGAATGAGCCGCATCACTGCAAGATGGATACCCCATTTACTCACCTATGAACAAAAACAGGAACGTATCAGATGTGCCAAGAAATTGTTAAAAATGTTTCCAGAATTTAACCGTCGGCGTTTTAATAATGTTATGGGTGACGAAACATGGGTACACTTTTTGAGCCACATAGAAAGATAGACAATAAAATTTGGGCCACCAGAAACGCTCGAAGGCCAACAATTGCAAAAAGAACACTGAGTGTCAAGAAAGTTATGGTAGCAGTATTCTTCGACATCAATGGCATTGTTCTTCAAGTTTCAGTGCCAAGGGGGCGGTCTGTCACACGAAGGTTCTACAAACAAAAAGTTTTGAAAAAGTTGAGAAAATCCTTCCGTAAACGTCGCCCAGCTACTGGACTCAGGGGTGTTTGTTTACTTCATGACAACGCGCCGGCACATACCTCAACGATTGTGAATGATTTTCTGGCAAAAGAGAAAGTGAAAACCCTTGCTCACCCCCCGTATTCTTCTGACCTTGCCCCTGTCGACTTTTTTCTATTTCCTAGACTTAAAAGAAAGCTTTCAGGTCGAAAATATAGAAGCCGAAGTGCCGTAGGATCCGCTATTCATCAGTGCCTGCTACGCATCCCTAAAAAGGACTTTGAAAATGCATTTCGAATGTGGCTGAAAAGGCTGAAGTTGTGTGTTTCTCACAAAGGAGAGTACTTTGAAGGAAATTAACAAAAATAAAGTGTCCTAGTACTGTATTTGTCTTTGTATTTATAATTGGACAAAATATATTGCGCACCCCTCATATGTAATACCAAATGTCTAATGTGAAAGTGGTGATTCAAATGTTATGGAGTTAATTTTTATTAATACCTTTGTCAAAAATGTATCATTGTCAAGAATGTATCATAGCAGTTTTCTCAAATAACAAAAATTCGCAGAAATCATGCCATTTCCTCTAATATCCTTTTAGTAATTACTTTTTTTTAACCGTTAAAGAAATTAGTTGTCTTCTACATTTTTTGTTCATTTTTTTTAATTATATTTAATAACGCCTACAGGATCAAGCTCAAATCTTTAACCCTACAATCACAGTTATTAAATTCAGTGTAACCATTCATTATGAAATGAAGAATTGTCACATCGACTGCAAAAATGTCTTCCTAGAATGGTCTATTAAGTCAATTAAAGCACCTTCTGACTATCATTATTATCAGATAACTCAACAAAAGAAGTCCAGAAATTACTAGAAAGACAGATTTTAGAATAATGAAAAAGCACAAGATTTTATTTTACAAAAAAGCGTTAATGTCTGTTAGTTTAAATTAGGGATGGCAACGAATACCAAAATCAATACTCGAGTACTCGGTCATTTTTCCGATCGAGTACTCGGTTACTCGGATCATTTCCAATGATATTTAAAGTTTTATCACACAATATCAACACCGTCTGCATGCTACTTTCGTTTTCAATTTTAATTCATAGAATTCGTAACTATAAATAGGACTGCAAGAAATACATATATAAATATAAACATAAGAAATGTCAATGACAGCATTTATTATATACATTGTACCTACAAATTTTCTCCCTAGAATACAGGATGAACTTGAAGCGCAAATACGCTTCAACGGATAGAAAAGTCCGTATTAGTTAGTGACAAATATGGTACCATATATGGAAGTGCCGGACTATTTTTGACGTTGGTTCCTATCTTAGCTGTGTATAAACGTAGCATTTGGAAACGGAAACCAAAATTATAAAAGGCAAAAACTCGGTCATAGATTGATTTCTTGACAGCTACATTTAGTATTCTGAAATTTCTTATAGAAGTGTAGTATAATGAAAATCATTTATAATTCAAACAAAAAGGTTTATAATAAAAGGAAAATTATGTTGTAGTAGCTTTCTGAGCCTATGCATTTTTCTACTCGCAATCACGGTTTTATCCGTGTCGCAATGTAGGAAAATAGATATTACGCTCGACCTTCATTCTCGCGAGATATCAATTTTTCCACCGCTGCTCGTGGCAAAATACAAAGCTTCAACATAATATTCTGTATATATTTACATTTTTATAATAAACAAGTTTCGGCTACAAACTGTCTAATATTTAAAGGTTATTAAATATCATAAGAGGCCGAATGACGTAAACGACACAGGACTGTGTTCAATCCCATACGCGTGTCAAACTGCTTATCGCCTCGTAAAATTTAAGATATCATTTTCACACCTCTGAAAGGATGTTTTGATTGCATTTAACAAGTTTTTATTCAGATATGTGTGCATTTCCGAATTTCTGAACTAATCGTTCTAAATCGCATAAAAAAGTAGAAAATAAATATTTTTTCCGAGTAATCGAATATCAATTTTGTTAACCGATATTCGGACGTTCGATCGAGTACTCGGTTAACCGGTTACTCTTTGCCATCCCTAGTTTAAATTAAGTATCATTCATTACCCTAAGCTCTTCAACAATGGCAAAGGCTTGTAACTTTTTGAATCTTGCCTGTTAAAGCAATTTTCTTAAGTTTCAAACTCCTTAAAAATAGCAATAATCTGTTCCAAGAAAGTCTAGCATACGGAATCAATGCAGAAATTGATTGAAAGAACACAAGTGTCATTGCACATAATATAATGCACAATAGGAAAATTAAGATATGAAGTATTAGACAAATATTCGTCAATATTAGTCTGGAATATCGGCAATAAACAACTCGAGTTCATGCCATCCTGACAGCTTATATAATTCCCATACATCTCTTTAAAACAAACTGGCATCTCATAAAGTAAAGAAAAGCCGGTAAGTTTGTCAGGAGATCGCCCATTATCTATGGAACAAAATATCACTCATGCAATAATATCTCCATCAAGAAACCTTCATTTTCTAATTCAATAATTGGATAAAGCTCAATATATCAATCCAGGTTTCAATTTCTGGAACAAAAAATTAATTGAAATACAGGGAAAGTTCTGCGTTTGCCAACAGCAAGGATGCTTTCACTACAAGAGTCCATGCAGTCTTTGACCAGGTTCTTCACTATAAGCTACTGATTTTTTTTATCATATTGATAATAAAGAAATCCCTTAAGGCTTCATTGGATTTGTTCCAAATTCAAATAGGGCAATGCTCATAATTGTACAGATTAAGGCATGGGTATCAAAGTATTGCACATTAAGGCATGGATATCAGTGTATTGCAATTTAAGGCATTGCAAATTATGGCATGGATATCAAAATATTGCAAATTACGGCATGGATATCAAAATATTGCAATTTACGGCATGGATATTAAAATATTGCAAAGTAAAGCATGGATATCAAAGTATGGCAAATTAAGGCATGGATATCAAATAATTGCAAATTAAGGCACAGATATCAAAATATTGCAAATTAGGGCATGGATATCAAAATATTGCAAATTAAGGCATGGATATCAAAATATTGCAATTTAAGGCATGGATATCAAAATATTGCAAACTAAGGCATGGATATCAAAGTATTGCAAATTAAGGCATGGATATCAAAGTATTGCAAATTAAGGCATGGATATCAAAGTATTGCAAATTAAGCCATGGATAACAAAGTATTGCAAATTAAGGCATTGATATCAAAGTATTGCAAATTAAGGCACAGATATAAATGTATTAAAAATTAAGGCATGGATATCAAAACATTGCAATTTAAGGCATGTATATCAAAGTATTACAAATTAAGGCATGGATATCAAGGTATTGCAAATTAAGGCATGGATATCAAAGTATTGCAAATTAAGGCATGGATATCAAAGTATTGCAAAATAAGCATGGATATCAAAGTATTGCAAATTAATTAAGGAACATATATCAAAGTATTGTTAATTAATGCATGGTTATCAAAGTATTGCAAATTAAGGCATGGGTATCAAAGTATTGTAAACTAAGGCATGGATATCAAAGTATTGCAAATTAAGGCATGGATATCAAAGTATTGTAGTTTAAGGCACGAATATCAAAGTATTGTAGTTTAAGGCATAGAAATCAAAGTATTGCAATAACAGCATTGTCTGAACAGCTGATTGACAAGCATGTTAATTCTTGAATTTCATTCTGTTATACAGATCACACTGGGAGTCTAGAACTTGTAGATATCAACAAAAAAGCTGTACCCAAATGCTTAAAATTTCATTATGACTTTAATGAAGCTGTCTGAGCAGCTAAAATGTAAGAGGCAAATTCACACAGTCTCATCACATCTTATAAATTTCAAATATATAGATTTCAGAATGGTATGAAATCTTTTAATCCCCTCTCCTCTGACATTACATAAAAACATTACTTTCCTTACTCTTAAAACTCTAATTGCCTTAATGTTGTTTTTTTCTTTGTGTTTTTCAGAAACAAGATACAATCAAATATAATTAAGCAACAGCATACATTTTTGGATCAAAAGAATGGACTAAGGATCAAAATGGAATATCGGTTTCCATAACAACAATTTCATCATCAAAAACTGCCATAATCTTTTGTGACAATTAAAAGGAGAGACCATTCTACAGTGAGGCTTGAGCAGAGAAGATTTGTACCAAGATATTAAATGTGAGTGCTGTGAATTACAAGATAAAATGTTTCAAAATAATTTTTACCACTATCAATCATTTTGAATTAGGTAACGTGTTCTTTTTTCTTTTTTTGTAATGTGACAGGAAAATATGCAGTAAGTTGTTATGTAAGAGACTTTAACTGAAATAACTAGAACTGCTACTATCATGGCGTGAATACCCCCGCATACCACTTTGTCAGAATCAACAGTGGCCATTTAGAGCTCAAGGACAACCTCCCTGCCAAATCTGAGCTTACTAAGCCAGTGCATTGCTAAGTTATGTATTCTACATGCTTCAAATGTGAAAATGCGGACAGGATATTCTTGAGCAATTGAGAAGAAAAGCTTTTTTTTGGTCAAAGTCCCTGTGACCTTGACCTTTGACCCAGTGACCTCAAAATCAATAGGGGTCACCTTATAGTCATGACTAACTTCCATTCCAAATATGAAGACTGTGGGTCAAAGGAATCTTAAGTTATTGGGCGGACAAGCTTTTTGAAGTCAAGGCCCCTGTGACCTTGACCTTTGACCTGGTGACCTCAAAATCAATAGGGGTCATCTACTAATCATGACTAACCTCCATGCTAAATATGAAGACTGTGGGTCAAAGGAATCTTAAGTTATTGGGCGGACAAGCTTTTTGAAGTCAAGGCCCCTGTGACCTTGACCTTTGACCTGGTGACCTCAAAGTCAATAGGGGTCATCTACTTATCATGACTAGCCTCCATGCCAAATATGAAGACTGTGGGTCAAAGGAATCTTAAGTTATTGGGCGGACAAGCTTTTTGAAGTCAAGGCCCCTGTGACCTTGCCCTTTGACCTGGTGACCTCAAAGTCAATAGGGGTCATCTACTAATCATGACTAACCTCCATGCCAAATATGAAGACTGTGGGTCAAAGGAATCTTAAGTTATTGGGCGGACAAGCTTTTTGAAGTCAAGGCCCCTGTGACCTTGACCTTTGACCTGGTGACATCAAAATCAATAGGGGTCATCTACTAATCATGACTAACCTCCATGCCAAATATGAAGACTGTGGGTCAAAGGAATCTTAAGTTATTGGGCGGACAAGCTTTTTGAAGTCAAGGCCCCTGTGACCTTGCCCTTGACCTGGTGACCTCAGTCAATAGGGGTCATCTACTTATCATAACTAGCCTCCATGCCAAATATGAAGACTGTGAGTCAAAGGAATCTTAAGTTATTGGGCGGACAAGCTTTTTGAAGTCATGGCCCCTGTGACCTTGCCCTTTGACCTGGTGACCTCAAAGTCAATAGGGGTCATCTACTAATCATGACTAACCTCCATGCCAAATATGAAGACTATGGGTCAAAGGAATCTTAAGTTATTGGGCGGACAAGCTTTTTGAAGTCAAGGCCCCTGTGACCTTGACCTTTGACCTGGTGTACCCCCCTTACATCTTTGTTGTGCTGGGGTATAATGAATTTCAAAGTGTTTTAAAGGCCGATTAAACCCCTAAAACGCTATCATTTTTCTTTCTAAAAACCGTTATTTTTTTGGTATTTTTTACAGTTTTGAAAATATTTCTCATTGGCTATATAGATTAACTATCTTTCCCTTCTTATTATAGTGAGTTAGTATTTTGTATGGAAGTCAAAATACTACTTTGTTTATATTTTGCTACTTTTGTAACTTTTGCAACACATCACTGCACATTCAACAGTACTTTCTGCTGTTGTTTAACATCTACCAGAAACTCTAAATTCATTATCAAAATATTCTAAAGCACGTATGTCTGACCTTTCCAAAGAATTACAAAATTAGTATTTTCTGAGGCATAATGTGCCTTTAACATATTTATATTAGCTTGATTGTAATGAAATCTTGAAGCATATTTTGAACAACTCTTTTGAGTTCGCTTTTCTGGAACTTACCAGTGTTTGGGTCACATGATAAAATATGGTTGTGATCCCAGTTCAGCTCAAACCAATGATTGCTGGCTTTAGAAGCAGACACCTTTAATGTGATCCCAGTTCAGCTCAAACCAATGATTGCTTGCTTTAGAAGCAGACACCTTTAATGTGATCCCAGTTCAGCTCAAACCAATGATTGCTTGCTTTAGAAGCAGACACCTTTATCACTAGGTCACTGCTCAGCGTTGTGAAACTTAAAATCTGTCAAGTACAATTTAATCTGTCCTGTACAATTTAATCTGTCCTGTACAATTTAATCTGTCTGGTACAATCTACTGCTAATCTATTACTGACTGAACTATCTTAAATCATACATTATTGTGATTTTTTTTTTACTGGTTGTGTTTTAAATTGCACCAGCACAGTATCTAAGGTCATATGGGAACTTTCCAGCTTTACTGGTGGAGGAAGATCTCAGGTGCACTTTCATTGCATTATTTCAGGCATGAACGGGCACCCGAGGAGAACCACCAATATTCTGTAAGCTAGCTGGATAGCTTCTTCACATGAAAGAATCCAAATGGGTCTGTACTACTATAGAATGAAGAAATATCAATAAATTAATTTTGGCAGTAATTATATATGTACATACTGTCTCAGATTACTTCATAACATATGTATCATGTACCATTGGGGAAATGTCTATGACAAATTTTCTAATTACTTGACGGCTTCAAATACTAAACTGGCACAATAATTACAATAATAGGGTTGAAATATCATACAATACATCATTAAGATGTAAGACTTTACATCATTAAGATGTACGGCAAAGCCTGAATAACACTTTTCATGATGACAAATACTAACATGACATTAATCTTGTTGTTTTTCCAGCGGCAGTAAACGTCAACCTAAAGGAAGCATAAGAAACTGGAAAACATAAATGTGTTCAACTAAAGACCAGATAAGAGGTTAAAAGCAATGGTGGAGACAATAGATACGGTCAACAATACAGGAGAAAACATGGACATCATTCTTTTCCAAAACATTACTTACTATATTGAAGGCATTGTTGCCGTTGTTGTGATCATTCTAGGGTTGATTGGGAATTTTCTGACAGTCATTGTGCTAACAAGGCCCACAATGCATTCCTCAACAAATATCTTCTTAACAGGTTTGGCTATCTGGGATATGATAGTACTATGTGGAACGCTGGTTCTTATTACACTACCCGAATTGTCAAAAGCGTATTTTTCTGAAGTATTGCCATATATAGTTGTCTATATATATCCAATAGCTTTAATTGCCCAGACTACCACTGTTTGGATTACAGTGTCCTTTACAGTGGAGCGTTACATAGCTGTGTGTCATCCGTTACGTGCAACTTCAATGTGTACAACAGCACGTGCTCGTGTAGTTATAGCTATCGTGTCAATTTGTGCAGTCCTGTTTAATTTATGTCGCTGGTTTGAGTTTAAAATAATCGAAACTTCGGAAACAACCAGCCAAAATACAACTATACATAAAACAAGTTTTTCAAAAACAGATTTTGGTGAAAGTGATATCTTCAAGAAAATATACTACCTTTACTTTTATCCATTTGTAATGTTAATAGTGCCGTTATCTCTACTAGCAATTCTCAATACTTTTCTTGTTCACGCGGTGAAACGTTCAAGAAAACAACAAATAACTATGAATGTTCGACAATCACGAGAAAATAATGTAACATTAATGCTAGTAAGTGTTGTAATAGTTTTTATGATCTGTCAAGTCCCGGCTCTAGTTTATAACATCGCTTACTCAATTAATGAAACAAGTGTCGAAGCGTTCGGCTGGAAAGTTCTGTCTTCAATAAGGAACTTTCTTGTAACTTTTAACAGTGCAATCAACTTTCTTCTATATTGTGCCTTCGGACAAAAATTCCGTGTAATATTTATTCGGACATTCTGCCGTAGACTATTAAGAGAAAATGACTTTAATTCCTTTTCATGTCCCGGTACTACTAGAATAGTTACAAAACTTGACAATAAGAAATACAAAACCATGCTTATGAAACAAGGAAATTGTTTAGAACTTTCATCAACTCATCAGACGCACGTGTCGCGATATTCTCCGTACAATTCCCGCACTCCATCGCCACAAACCGGTGCAAATAGAAGAATACGGAACGGGCTTGGAAACGAACTACATCCAGATAGTGACTATTCTTGTAACACACGTCTTTTAGCAGGGCAAACAGGAAGTAGAACCCCTTCACCAACTTACAATGACCATACGCCTTCGTAATAATTAAAACCCTGTATTTGATGAAACTACAGAAATTTCATAATTGAGTAAATGTCAAACTTTGAGAAATCTTAAGAAAATGCTAAATGACTTGATTTATATCGGAAAATACAAACATTTAGCACTAAAGTGACAATTACAAAAGACCTGTTTTATCAAGGCATATAAAAAAGACCATTGTCATAATTATTGATAGTCTCAGCCATGATATATATGTAAACTGTACATAATACTTCATCTCAGCAGACTTTTTATGTAAAAAAAATTTAATTAAAATGAAATTAATCATACAAGATAAGATTGTCAATATTTTTCTTGATGTAATGAGAATGTAACACATGTTGTTTTAACTTTCTAAATTAATGTACAAATTGTAGTCTTGGATTATGTAAGCTATATATGTTAACAAGAGCGATCAGTAATCACATGTGTCGCCTCATGATGGCCAATTTCATGTTGGGACAAATTTTGTGACAGACGGACAGACAGACGGACAGTGCACAACTAGACTAACCACTTTGTACTGATCATTCCTGTAAAGTTTGGATAAAATTGCACCAGTAGTTTATGAGGAGTTTTCCGGACAAGCTTTTGCGTATCTGGCAACACACAGAAAAAAACACCTTTTTATCAAAGGGCCATAACTCGGCCAAAAATCATTCAACCGGAAAACCTGTGCAATATGCGCAAGGACTTGAGCTACAGATCAATCCTGTAAAGTTTCATTGAAATTGCATAAGTGGTATAAGAAAAGTAGTCTGGACAAACTTTAAAAATAAAAGTTATTAAAGGGCCATAACTCAAACAAAAATCATTGAACTGGAAAATGCTGACAATATGCACAACTAGACTTGGTACTGATCATTCCTGTAAAGTTTGGATGAAATTGCACCAGTAGTTTATGAGGAGTAGTCTGGACAAGCTTTTGTGTATCTGGCAACACACAGAAAAAGAGACCTTTTTATCAAAGGGCCATAACTCGGCCAAAAATCATTCAACCGGAAAACCCGTGCAATATGCGCAAGGACTTGAGCTACAGATCAATCCTGTAAAGTTTCATTGAAATTGCATTAGTGGTATAAGAGAAGTAGTCCGGACAAACTTTAAAATTATAAATTATTAAAGGGCCATAACTCTTGACAAAAATCATTGAACCGGAAAATCCTGACAATATGCACAACTAGACTTGGTACTTATCATTCCTGTAAAGTTTGGATGAAATTGCACCAGTAGTTTATGAGGAGTAGTCCGGACAAGTTTTGTGACGGACGGACGGACAGACGGACAGACAGACAGACGGACAGACAGACAGACGGACAGACAGACGACGGAGAAGTGATCCCTGTATGTCGCCACTACTCCGTAGAGGCGACACAAAAAGAAAACTCATTTATTTCTAAAATATTTTATCATTAAGCACTGTATAGCATGTAAACTATTGGCTACTTAATTTAATTTTTAACTTTAAACATCGAACATTTTCAATGGGCAATGCTAACTCGAAAGATCGGAAGGAGTCTTTTTTATAAAATTAGTAATCCCTTTTCCTTGCAATAAAGATAGTGTATAAATTATGTATTATAGGCAATAAATTTTAAACATACTGATTTCAGCTGAAATTGTGATGAAAGCTTGAAGCTAACAAATGGAGCACATTTCTTGAAAATTACCAGAGTACTGACCTAAAGAATATAAAATTATTTTTTCTGAGTACTGTCACAAATCCCATGATTTTCATTGGTCAGTGTAAATTCTGTGGCAATTTATGACCAATCAAATACCTAATAAAAAATTAAGCTTACATTGTCAGACCCTGGTGTTGTATGAGGAAGAAATAGTGGTTCATACCCATGTTTCTTGGGATGAGAGGTAGACCACTTAAAATATACCTCTTGGTCACTGAACTACTTACATGTACAGGTTTTTCTTTCTTTACTTTTAAGTAATAAATATTTACTTACATTTTCTTTTATCAAAACTGAACACAAGTATGTTTATCATTTTTTTTTTAATTTTCTTTTTTGCTTGCATGGTGTTAGAGATCACAGCCTGCCTCATTAATTGTATCATGAAGTTAGAACGAAACAAACAAAATCAGCATTTTACTATTTTTTGGGCTGTCATCGTGTACAGACACACACTGTAGTAAGGAAAAAAAAATGTTATTGCATGTGATAATAATGTTATAGTATATTTCATTGTTGATGAATTTGTGATGCTTGTACTTATATTGTAAATCTGTGAATAATAAAGTGAAACAGATCTTTTGGTCCATATTTTGTTTACTTTCTGATTTAACCACAAACAAATTCAACAAGATCATCATGAAGGCCCAAGATCGCTCACCTGAGAATCATTAAATTAATCACAATAATGTTTGCACAGTTGGTTTTTATGCCATTTTTCTAATTACACATTTTTTATCATATCTTAGTGGTCAAATCCTTTAACTGCATTTCCTGGAATGACTTTTTTTTTGACACTGGTGACTGGCACATAAATCAAACATTATTTCTGAATCTGCTATGATAGACAAGTGACCATCTATTTTTCAGCAAAATTAAGTCACTGGCCTACATTGACCTCCATTCACAATTTTCATTTCTGTCCTGTGACAGTTTGGTTAAAATCGAATTAAAACTTATATCCTACAGACAAGGTAAAATATATGTCTAATTTGCACCTTTAAAGGGTAACAACTCTACAATGCATGAAGGTTCAATAATCAAGTTAATTTATCATACTAGGCATCAGTAAATAAGTTCGTTCAAATCACAACTGTACTTTCAGTGAAAAAAAAAAAACATTTATGGTCTGATGATGGTCAATTCATGATGGTCACAGAAGTATCCCAACTCCCTCCACCAACCATGCTTAAAGCTCACAAAGGTGTTATTCAGGTGTGCAAAAATAGTTCCTAAATAATCATTCAACAGACAATATGGAATTTATTTTGACGATATACAGGCTTAGCTTACTCTTAAATTTCTATCAAAGCAGACATTTGAGAAATGAAAACTTAGTAATATTTCAAGTTATACAAAATGAAAACATAACACAGTTATTTGACATTTACTTGGGTTGTGTAACATGCTATATAATCTGCATTTCGGAATCCATTGTGCTGGAAACTTTCTTTATAGATATTGGCTAATCCAAAAAAAATTTTTTTTTATATAAAATAATTCAACCTTCTCAATAGAATTCAAGACTCATAGCTCAAAAGATTCTTAGGGCTAAGCAATTTGAAGCAACTATGTCATGTTGACTTGACTATAAACATGATTATCCTTACTGAGATGGTAAGGTTAGCAAACATTTTGAGAAATTTTACCTTTTTTTTTTAAAAAAAGAATTTAATGGCAACATTAAAATTGCCACCTCAGTGCAGTAACAGGTTTTAAAACTCCTTATATACATTTAAATTAATACCAGTTAACCAGTTTGCACTAAGGTGATGCTTTGACCATTTTAACAAATATCATTCTTTCTCGTGTTAAAGGTCACAGTAACATTTTAAGTTTCATCATCAGTTTCTAGACAACAACATTTACAAGTGAAAACATTACTAGAGAATCAACACAATAATTAAGATTTTATAGATTTCTTTGTGAAAAACCATCAGCAATAAAGCAATCTGAACAAGCTCTGTTCTGTAAGCAGAATATTTTGATATCAGAATCACATTAACATGTTCAAAGCAAGGTAAGCACATTATCTAAAATGTCTGTAAATGAAATGCATTGCTTTTTTTTAAATTTCAATAATCAAAATATTAGAACAAATATCAACAGAGGAAGGCAGCATTAAATGAATGCAGTCTCCAACACATGACCACCAACATTATTTCTGACATGAACAAGGCATCTGAGTAGAACTACCAACATTTCGTAATTTCGTAAGCTAGCTGGATAGCTTCCTAACATGAAAGAATTCAAAGTCTCTGGCAACATGTGAACCCACAGTGGTGATGGGAAAGTGGTTTGAAGTCAAGAGCCATAACCATATATATGCAATCACACTAACCCTATAAAGATCATAGTGTCATTTTCCAAATTTATTTGTGAAGGAAATCTTCAGGTAACTTTCTACATTATTTCAGGCACAAATTTGACCACCAACCTTCCATGGCCACATTTGGGTGAAGCAAAGACACAGTGCTAACAATTTAATCAAGGAAATTATAGGAAAATCAAGTCAAAAGAAACAATCACAACTGTACAATCTAATCCTTTAGATTTATTGGTTAAAGTCTGGAGTAAAATATTATTTAGATCTATTATCAATACCTCAAATTTCTAAATATGTTTTATTTATCCATAAATATGTAAAATCTATTACAGACAACTGCTTCCTGAGTTTCTCAAATGCACCAGTCTGGATTGAAGGAGTCTAAAGATAAACTTGCAACAAGAGTGATTGCAAACCCATCCTCTCAGAATGAGAAGTCATGGGTACTACCCTTATGCCACTCTTTGAGCATCATGTTATTTAATCCTGAGAGAGATAGCACTATGACATAAGCCACTAGTAATTTGCCAGACATTATGCATTGCAAGGTTTGGAAAGCTAACTATGGTCACAGCAGTTTCAATTATACAAGATGAGAACTTAAAATAGTGAACCATCACCATAACCCAGGTTCTCTCTGGTTCCAAGGTTTTGGTGAACACCAAAACTGGACATGTGCAGTACATCACCTAGAGTAGTCTGCATCATCAGACTAGTCCATACTCTATATAACTTATAAATAATCTTGTAACAATCAAAACAGATAAATAGATAGTGTAATGTTAGCACATGTTGTCCATATCAAAATAATCAGACTGATACTGAAATTCCCTGAAGCAATGTTTGACAATTTTGCACTAAAATACAAGTCAAAGAACATTTCTTCTATTCAGTAACTTATCTTTAGGTTTTATTGTTTTATTTAATCTTTTTTGGATGGGTTTAACGTTGCATCAACACAGTAAAGATCATATGGCGACTGTCCAGCCTAGTGGAAGAAGACCCTATGTGCCTCTCCGTACATTTTTTCACACACAAAAGGCACCTGAGTAAAACCATCAACATTCTGGATAGCTTCTTTACAAAATGGAATTCAAAGTCCCTGGCCAGATTTGAAGCCACAGTGGTGAGGGGCCAACGATTTGAAGTCAACAACCTTAACCACTCAGCCACGGATGCCCCATGGTTGGGTTTTTAATCAAACTGACCCTATAAAGGTCATATTGCAATTTTCTACATTTACTTGTGAAGGAAATCTTCAGGTACCATTCTACTTCCTTCCATAAGCTAGTTGGACAACTTCCTCGCGTGAAAGAATTCATGGTCACTCTACAGAGGTGAGGGGCAAGTAATTCAAAGTCAGCTTCATTAACCACTCAGCCATTGTGTCCTGTTTGTTTCTTTAAAGGATGCAACATACAGCAAGACCTGTGTGTGGACACATCAGAAACTCATGAAAAGAAAATTTCAAATAATTGTTCGTTTAAACTTTCGTTTATTGACACTATTTAGTATTTTTTAAGCAAAAAAAGTTAATTTTTCAACTTTCATTGCTCATTTTTCAACTTTCATTGTCTATAACTTCTGCCTGCCAAACATTTTTCAAAAAGATGAGATTACCTGAAAAACAACAACAAATATACACTTTTGGAAGTGCAAAGGTAACAGATGTTGTGAAATATCAACATGTAGTTATCAGTCAGTAAAATCTCTTAAAAAGCATGTAGAAATATGTATCATCTTGTGTTAATGGACATAAAAACCAATATTTCATTGTTTTCACTCAGCATACAACAAAAGCAAAACTTCTGCTAATTACAGGAAGAGTAACTTTCAAACAACCCCCATACATTTGTGGGAAGTAATTACCCCATACAGATTGCATACCATTTGTACCAATCACATACTACTCAAAAGTGGATTGTTTGACAATTTCTTACCTCAAAAATAATCATGCCAACACCTTTAGTGTCATAACTGGGTCATATGGCCATTTCTAACCTCAAATCATAACCAAAAGTTTGGTGTCATAAGTGGGACATATGACCATTTCTAATCTCAAAAATAATACAGTCCAACCTCTGTTATTCTAATTGCCAGGGACTGAAAATTTACTAAGAAAAATTGATGGGTTAATAATCCAATTCCAAACATACCGATAGGGGAAAACTACTCAACTTGACCATAGTGCCAATTATAGCAAAACTACCATTTACAACACATTTGTTGCCAGTAATCAATCGAGAAAAATAAATCAACAACAAGAGATGTTTAAAAATAAATATTTATTGGCATCTAAGACATAACTACTTGCACTTTATTCCAGATAGCACATAGAGCATATAGGTTAATATAAACATGTACATGAAAAATATCGCCGTCATCTTTCAACATGTGAACAGAAACAGCACTGGACATGGTGCATGATTATAATCATAGATAAATTATATATCCACGCTTAAACAAGTAATATTACTATTCTATCAAAATATAAAAACAAGCAACTTAATGAGACACATTTTCTTTCCACTTTAAATGTAATTTTACATACAAATTTCAGTAATAACATTGAATCATCTTAACAGTTTACATATGTCTATTTTTTAAAAAAAAACAACATGTTTTTGTTGTTTGCTTAGCACGTTTCTTCCTAAAATCGTCTTTAATAATTTGGTCTGCCATAACACACAATGATTTCACCAAGTCCAAACTGTTTTCTTTCAGGGGAAAGTGTCTTGAAAGCATATTCACAGAAAGTATTAGCTCAGAAGTTGTTGGTTCAGGCAATTTTACCTTTTCTTCTTTTTCATTGTCGTCTTTGTCCGGAACCTGATTGCTACGTCTTGATTGAACATCGGTAATGATTGCATCAACAGATACATCAGTAGCCATTTGAAGTTTATCGTCTATAGAAATGAAATTCCTGAACACCAGTTGGGACAAACCCATTGCAGCTTTTTTGAAAGTAATGCTGTGTCTTTCCTTAAATCTGTCAAGCTGAAAAAATTGATGCATGGAAACCCTGATCAGATATTTTATTTGCCAGTTCCTCAGCCTAAGCTTAAAGGGTCGGTCCAGAAATGGGTATATTTCTAGATGGAGTTGCTTTAAACCACAATGTAAAAATTTCTTCAAGTTCATCATGAAGTCCAACTTTCATTGATTTTCTTTTTGGTCCGAATTTTTTATAGCCGCCTTTTATCGAATCTTTCTTCTTGAACAAGGTGGAAAGTGTACTTAATGGCACACCATAAACTGCTTGGCATTTTCGAATGCAACCCTTTTTCATATAACATGATAACAGCATACTTTTTCCTCCATAGATTTACTTTCTTTCTTTTCATCCCCTTTCTCCGGTAATTGATCTGGTTATCCCCCTGTTGCCAGGTCCTTCACCAGATTTCTCAATCCCAAGGAAAGTGTTAAATTGACTGATCTGGCTATCCCCCCGTTGCCGGGTCCTTCACCAGATTTCTCAATCCAAAGGAAAGTGTTAAATCGACTGATCTGGCTATCCCCCCGTTGCCGGGTCCTTCACCAGATTTCTCAATCCAAAGGAAAGTGTTAAATTGACTGATCTGGCTATCCCCCCGTTGCCGGGTCCTTCACCAGATTTCTCAATCACAAACGAAAGTGTTAAATTGACTGATCTGGCTATCCCCCTTGTTGACATGGTCCTTCACCAGATTGCTCAGCCAGAATATAGTGTTATTTCTCTGTATTTATAAACAAATTCATGGTACTGTTAAAAACTTTGCTTGTTTGTTTGTTTTTATTTGTTTCTTTGCATTAAAATCATTATTTTGAACACTTTTCACTGTCCAATTAATAAAACAGAAATCACATCCAAATAATTTTTGGTAATTAAAGATGAACATGTTTAATTATCATGATTAACTAAATACACACATTGCTGTTCACGGCCAATTAGTCTAGCCTGGAATAATAGGTGTGAAATTCTTTCATAATTGTATAATCGTGACCCAAAAACTGGAGGTATTGCCATGATGCATTATGAATAATACATTAATTCATATAAAGATGATGATTGGACCGTACATCTACTTTGGATAATGCTGGATATTTTAATAAATGCTTCTCGAATAACCGGGGTCAGACTGTAATACCAAAACCTTTACAGTCATAAGTAGATCATATGACCATATCTAACCTCAAAAACAAATAATACCAAAACCTTCAGTGTCATAAGTCGGGCATAATTACAATTTCTGACCTCAAAGATAATAATGCCAAAACTTTTAATGTCATAAATGGGTCATACGACCATTTTCCATCTCAAAAATAAGAATGCTAAAACCTTTAGTGACATGAGTGGGACAATGACTATTTCTTATCCCAAACAAATAAGAATGCCAAGAGGGAGAGTTCAAATGTATGCACATAAACGAGGCTCTGCCAAGTTTTTGCTTAACAGTTACCCTAATTACTGTACCAAGTGTTTGATTCCTTTTCTTGCATATTACATGGAATCATATTTCGGGAAAAAAATACTAAAACTAGCATTTTCACTAGCATTTTTTTCCTATCATAGTAGGGTATGAATTTACAATTTCATTCTGAACAGAAAAATGACATCATCCTAAAACACAATTGACGTCATTTGGAGCATGTGACTTGTCTTACAAGGGGCCGGGGTGTAACACAGGTTTTTCTAGCACTGGCGACTGGTGTTAACAGTAAATAATCCTGTCTGATATGCAAGAAATTTTCATCTGTTACTGATACAGATTTTAATCTAATAATGATCTTCATTCATAAGTTTGTATGTAGGCACAGTTACATTTTTAAGTGTTTTTTGGAAAATCATTTCCTATTCAATATATCCATAATTTAAAACTCATTATCTTTATGAACAGGAGGAAAAAAACCCAACTAAAATCTGCAACAAAATCAAATAATTTCAGAATCTGAAGATATTTCAAAAGGATCATAATTAGCTATTAATCATACAATATTTAATCAAGCATATTTATAAAAAAAAATACTAAAAAGCTGTTTTAAAATAACTTTAAAAATGATATTTTTGTCATATAATCTATACCACAAAATCATGGCTATTTAAATGGGCTTGTTTTCAGTTTCCTGGTAGAGCAATGAAAAAGGAAATGAAAATATCTTTATAAAATTTCAAAGACAACATAAATGGGATTATAATATCCTTTTATCAGAAAACTGTTCGGCTGAACAAATGATTGTGTATTGAAGCAAGTTGTATTTCATAATTTTGCTCACAATACCAAAACTGATTCAAATATTTTTAGTCTTGAAAACTGAACAGGATAACATAAAAACTGTGCAGATCTCAACTAGAAAACTGAACAGATCAATTTGAAAACTGAACAGGTCAATTTGAAAACTTAACAGATCAACTAGAAAACTGAACAGATCAATATGAAAACTGAATAGATCAACTAGAAAACTGAACAGATCAATATGAAAACTGACCACAGCTATCAATTTAAAAACTGAACAGATCAATTTGAAAACTGAACAAATAAATTTGAAAACTAAACAAATCAATTTGAAAACTGAAAAGATCAACTAGAAAACTTTTAGATTACCGGTAACTCAAAATCTGAATAACTAGAAAACTGAACAGATAAACTAGGTAACTCAGAGCAGATCTACTGGAAAACTAAGTTGCTATTAAACTTGATATCTGAATAGATCAACTAGAAAATGTATAGCTGAATGAGTAAACTTCAAAACCGGAACAGATCAATTTGAAAACTGAACAAATAAATAAGAAAACTGAACAGATCAATTTAAAATTTTTCTGGTTAACTGAAACAATGAACAAGAAAACTGAACAAATCATTTTGAAAATCAAACAGATTTTAAAATCTATTGGTTTATTGAAGGAATAAACCAGAAAACTGAACAGATAAACTAGGTACAGTACAGATATCGAGGAATATGCAAAATCCTCAGAGGATCAAGGAAAACACTCGCAACTCCGCGAGAGTATTTGTCCATAAAAACGAGTGACTCCGCGTGAGAAACGTGTGATGAGAGTGACTCCGAGACGAAAATAAAAGCGCGTGACTCCGAGAGAAAATTAACGCGTAACTCAGTGTCGGTGTCTAGCTGGTGTAAATAAATGCAAGTGCAATTTAATTTTTTTTCGAAAATAATAAAGATGATTTTTACCGTTGTTGTTTTTCAATTTACCCTGAAACAGTTGAAAGGTACATTTGATTAGAAAAAATCACTACCGCAAGCGTCATCAGTTCTCAAGTTTATTTTTATCCCGATTAATTAGGTCAGTAGCAATAACCACAGGAACCCGAAATTCTATCAAAACAAAAAACGATTAAAATAATCCATATAATAACGGCCCAGCTTTTTTTTTATACTTCTTTAAGAATTGAATTAATTATATAAACTTCATTAATCTTAAATGTCTGTCTTGTCCAATTAAATCACTGCGACAGTTCCTCGAGAAAAAAACCTACTGTACAACTTCCTTTTGACGAAAATAATCTATGTAGTTATAATTTATGAAATTTCTATATTTTTTGTATGTTTATTTATACATCATCGTATTTTTTTTAGATGTAAATGTTTTCTAAATGCATCAAATACCGATAACGTGCCAACAATTACGTTGTAATTTATTTCAGGTGCCAACTAATGTGTTGTGTTTTTTTCAATGTGGAAAATGAGTTTCGATCTTCATAATATTCTAATCATTAATAACATGTGCACATAAAAAAATTGACTTTCCCATCTTTTATATTGGTTTGTATAGTTTTAAAAATTGTCATGATGCATGTACATTCCTTCATACATCCATTGTTTACATGTATTTTAGTTACGTGTCAACCTGTCACGTCCGCCGTTTTTAACATTAATTTTAATTAGAAGACACTTGATTTATATATATTTTTTGAAAATTAACATTAACCTAATCGTTTCTAAATAAAGCTGCATGTTAGTAATATATTGTTGTAATTTTATTCCAAGAATAGCTCCGAAAATCTGTCGATCTCATTCTGTTATCAAAGTCATATGTAGATGTATGTTGATATTGGAATCAAAAGTAAATTGTCTTGTGATGATCATTAATAAATTAATTTTTTTGTTGTTGTTTTTTTATTTCAGGCATTATGGAGGAATTCAAGTTATAGAGGAGGAATTCAAGTTATAGAGGAGTTAACAAGTTGACAGAGGCCGTTCAACTTACCTAGTGCACTGCTCCCGTAAGTCATTCACCTGTAATTAGCTTTACAAAGATTGACAAAAAATAAAAACAGCAAAGAATAAAATGATCATTTTATTTGCTTGTTTTCTTTTTCTTTTTGCTTTATTTGTTTATGGTGTGTACATCATCTATATCATGTCATTTTATAAAAAAAAAAAAAAAAAAACAGTTTTGACAAAGATTATTCTTATTCCGATTTCACGTACATGTACTGTTCATAGACGATAAAACAATATTTTTATTATAGCATATGAACATATTTGACCGTCACAGAAAGCGGGCATGCATTGTACACGTACGTATGAGGATTTAAAAAGACCGGATGCCTTTAAAAATCACTGCCAATCTCAATTTTCCTTGTTGCTGTTTTATAATTCATGGTTTTATGTTTGAGACGACGCAGTGCCTGTTGTTTTCCCCCTGCAAACATCGGTAGAATTTCATAAATGAATTCCTTAATGATGTCCTTTCTTGTGCTGCCAACATCGGTAGAATTGCTTAGCAGATCGAACTTCTTAACTCTGTTAGAACTATATTGTTCTGAAAGCAATAGTAAAATAGATTAATACATTAATATTAAAAGCAGGACTGTACATGCCGACATAAGGTGTCGCTGTTTTGGCTAGTGCATTGTATGGAATGATGTATTACATCTCGTATTTCACGGATTTTTTATCAACCAACAATTAAAAGGAGACGTACATGTACTTCACATGGAAATCAGTTTGGTATCATTTATGTAACTGGTACCAATTTATCTAAAAGCCTGACTTAAAAGTATAAAATTACCTTTTTCAGAAGTTTACTTTCCAAGGCAGATGCATTTCACTGAAGAATAATTTGTAAACTGTCTTGAAGAAAATGTTGTATTTTTATTCAGTTTCTGGTACAAAGTATAATTTCCCTTACGATAGTATGTCAATGGAATGAATCAACCTAAGCATGTGGTTGTTTTGCCATGTATTTCCTTTTTTTCTTCTTCTTTTTTTGCTTACATAATAATTATAAATTTGTATAAACAATGCAAAAAAGAAGCTCATCTATATTTTCTTATTTTAGAATACTAAATTAAATAGGTTTTTGACACTTCGTGTTACGGGAATTGCGGGAAATCATCGGTTATTCTTTCCTTTAATTAATTAATGAATCAAGTGTGTCTACTTTCGTTTTCACTTGTGATACTTTACATCAACGAAGAATTTTCGACAACATTGTTATTTTGAATAAATAATACATGTACAAGCGTAAAAGGATTTTATTTTAGAGGTAGAGCATTATATTAATTAATAAATAAATAAAGCATACGTGTACCAAATCAGTCTTATTTTCTCGGAGTCATTCTTTTTGACTCGGAGATTCACGGAGTCCCACGGACAAAATTGTCACTCGTTTTTGTCTCGGAGTCACTCTTTTTCACCCGAGAAATTTATAATCCACTCGGAGTCACGCTTTTTGAGATTACTCGATACTCGCAGGAATTTGCATATTCCTCGATATCTGTACTGTAACTGAGCAGATCAACTGGAAAACTAAGCTGCTAAACTTGATATCTGAATAGATCAACTAGAAAATGTATAGCTGAATGACTAAACTTCAAAACCGGAACAGATCAATTTGAAAATTAGAACAGATTAACTAGAAAACTAAGCAAATCAACCGGAAAACTGAACAGATCAATTTGAAAATTGAACAGATATATCTGAAAACTGAACATATCAACAAGAAAACTGAACAGATCAATTGGAACACTGAACAGATCAACTAGAAAACTGAACAAATCAACTACAAAAACTTAACTGGTTGAACAGATGATTTGGAAATCTGTACTGGTAAAGTAGGACTTGAAAAACAATCAACTTGAAAACTTAACAGATCAACTAGAAATGTGAACAAATAAACTTGAAAAACCAAACAAATAAACTGATCCACTGCAAAACAAAAGCTAAAAATATAAACTGAAAAAGACTTAACAAATTTTCAGGTAACATAAACATGTTAAAGAAATGCAAAATGAAACAGAATAGAATTTACTTGAAAATGAACAGGTCTACCAGAAAATTGAAACAAATTATAGCTACATGTATATTGGACAAAACTTTACAAATTTACAAGAAACTGGAACAAGTTTATATATTACTTATACCTTCATTACAATCAATTAAGACAATGCCTCTTTTGCTATATAAGTTATACAATATGTACATGTTAATTATGATAAAAATGCAGTACTTATGATGTCAAACACATAGCTTTTTAAGAAACTACAATTCTTCTTAATAAAACAACAGAATGGTCACATCGCACAGTAATGTTTGTACAGTATTTGTGCTAATCCTGCATCATGCAAAAATCCCTACCTTTCAGTCTGAGCAAGACATCTTCCACAAGCTGCAATAATACACCTCAGGTGATTGGCAAAAACACACACACCCCAACATTGTAGCAAGATCAATTTCACCTGACAGTGAGTTTTGCAATACATTTATAAAGTAATCCTTGATGTAAGCATTAGCTTAGAAGTATATGCTTATTTTAAATAGAACTTTAATAGAGGGTTCTTATTGCAATACAACACACGGTGATAACCTGTAAAGGGAATACAGTTAAGCTTGCACAACTCATGGTGGTTGGCCTTTTAGAGGGCTCTTTAATTTCCATAGAGTTTACCTCAATGAAATGTGACTAAAGCAAGTTGTCCTACAAAAAAAGGACTTGCGTGAATAAATGAAGCAGCCCTGCAAAAAAAGACATGCAAATGAAAGAAGCAGTCCTACAAAACCACTACATGTTTCCTTCTAACTCTGTATTCAATTGGTGACTAAATAAACTATATAAAGGTAGTTGCTTTAAAAGTTGGAAGTTTTAATAAGGCAGGCAATGGATCTCCTTACAAGACCAGTCTAAAACTTCACTCATATTCCAATTGACACAAGATTCTTTGCGTATTTAAAATATAAAATTTCAAACCTGAAGCTGGACTGGCATGCTGGGAAATTCCACCCTTCTCTTCACATCCTCCATCTTTTAATCAAGACAGAAACAAAATCGCCAACAACTTCAGTCTTAAAGATAGGTTTTCCTTGAATTAAACACTTTCTTCTGTAATGTCTTCAAAATCTGAAGGATAAAGAATTTTTTTATACTACAAATGTATGTTGCTCTGTATTCATATTAATTTGTAATGAAAATAAAGATTTATTATAATATTATACCAAAATACCATAGATCTTGGAATTCAGCAGTAGAGGAATGTCTAATAGTTTGTATTCTGAAAATTGTTAGGAATTATTTCAACTATTATTCTGACATTAAAAACCATTTCAAATATTAAAATAACATTCAAAAGTTAAACCAACATTTAAAAAAATATTCAAAATTATCTTAAAGCACAATTCATATGTTATAACAAATTTGCAATAATAAAAAATTTCAAACACAACTTCATACCCAAGGGTGTCTATAAATGTTATTTCAAAACTTTATCACTAGATAATATTTATCAGGTAGGTTAATTTTCTTGTAAATTAACAGTTTAAAAAATCATAAATAATAAAATGTTGCACAAAAGTTTTTTTAAGCTACAAAACCAACATAGTGCATTTGCGACCAGCATGGATCCAGACCAGCCTGCGCATCCGCACAGTCTGATCAGGATCAATGCTGTTTGCTATCAGTTTCTCTACTTGTAATAGGGTTGGTAAGGGAACAGCATAGTTCCTGATCAGACTGCGCGGATGCGCAGGCTGGTCTGGATCCATGCTGGCTGCAAACCCATCATGTTGGTTTTGTCGTTTTGCTGCTCAAATCAAGATCACTTTAGTCTTGATCCTGCCTTCTACAATGACAAAGCTGGGAAAATAAATTAATTTTTCAATTGTATGCAAGGCAATACATTATACTTATTATTAGAAATATTCAAAGCTTTCTAGCAAGTTATTTTTCATTATTTTCCATGTATTCACTAAAAGATTGAAATTGGATGAGTTCAAAAAAATATGCATTTAATAAAGTTCAGACAGAAAAAAATCTGTACAGAGTATCTGCTGGAAAAAATATATATGATGTTAAAAAATTTGAGATATTGTATTGACATATTGTAAATTTTGGCTTTTGATAATATTATACTGCAAAAAGTTAAACAAAATACTAAGAATATCTAAAAACTTCTTGTATCATACAAAAAAAAATATTTTTCATATTACATTCTCACAAAAAAACTTTTAATTTAAAGTAATATGTTTTACATGTGTATATAGTAAACATTGTTTTTGTTTGTTCTCAGAATTTGAGAACAATATACCACTATTTTTTATTATCTTTCTACATATTTCTTTGTTTCCGGTCACACAAACACAGATTTAAGATCTTGTTTGTTTGTTTGATTTGCTTTTACATCACACCGACACAGTATAGGTCAAATGGTGATGTTTTGGCTTTACTGGTGGAGGAAGACCTCAGCCAGGTGCCCTTTCGTGTATTATTACAGGCAAGAACTGGCACCTGAGCAGAACCACCAACGTTCCGTAAGCTACATGTAGCTGGATAGCTTCCTTAGGCTCAAAAATGAAAGAATCTAAGTCCTTGTCGGGATTTAAGGCTATCATTTATTTTTTTTTGGATGACTACACAAAATATGATATTAATAAAAG
>NW_026866720.1:0-41412 GCF_026571515.1 Ruditapes philippinarum | reverse complement strand
TATTACATTAAAGTCTTGTGCTTGGACGGTATTTATCCAATTCTATGTTTAACGTATGCGTTTCATTTTTCCGGGGCCAACAACTTGGAAAATTCTCTGAACCGAACGAAATTTTGAATTTTAATTGATTTAACAAAGCTTGGCCTTTGGAGATTTATTATCTCAAGAAAAAAAACGTTACATTACTCTACCCTCTACCCAAGACAAAACATGACCCTCAGAAATTCTTAGAATGATTTCAGATTGACGGTAGAAAAAAGATCAGTGACATCAGAATCGGTTTTTTTTTCAAGCAAACAAGTTTATAAAAAAAAATCAGGCACTAAGCATTATTCTCTCAAAGAAATATAAAGAGCATTTATCAACATTAACATAAATAAAAACATTTTCTCATATTATTTTTGTGTTATCTAGTTTTGTAAGTTAATCGGAGTGTTAAACTGAATGACAGGTAGATTTTACTGTATTTGTTTACATTGACAACTGTCCGTTCCTTAGAAAGGGCGACAACCAAGATTAGCACCGATGTCTATACGCCGTTTTTCCGGCATAGTTACTTGAATATGCGACTGAGGCCCTCGAATCAATAAATTTCAATATAACAAGAGCGCATGACTCTTCGGCAAACAGGCCAAATCGTCAGTTTTTGTTTGTTTGTTTACTGGGCCCTGTATGTATTGCGCATAGGTGAAACCGGGCTATAACAAGAGCGCGTTAACACATGGTTTTGGTCCCATTATAAAATGGGCAAAAGAGGGAAAAATAGCCGATTTTATGCTATAATAGAAGTAAGTGTCCGACGGATATATACTAGTGTTTTACGTTACATTATAAAACTACTCTTTATCTATTAATGATCAAGTCTGTCATTGTTTCAATGGATTTATTAGAAGTGGAAGCAATAGATAGCAATTATATCATGAAAGATGAGGCAAAAACTGGTAGGCATCTTTAATGTTGTATGAAATGACGTTGTAGACTTTTTATTGTGTTAATGCTATTTCTCAATTAATTAAACATACATTGCACTTATCTTATTATTGAAGTATGTCCATTTTGTGCAAAATTTGTGCCAATGAAAATAAGCTCATAAAATGCAGTGTTTTGAAATCTTGTGTGCCAATTGAATAACTATTGTTATATAAAACAATTTCAAATGTATTTTTATACTGATAATATGGGGGTGTTGAAGTCTAAAATAAATGTTAGAAAACGAGACATGTATGTTAAAATAAACTTCGCCTTTAGCTTCTGTAATAGTAATGTATTATGCAGTAAAATTGAAATAAATTGCAGGTTTCTATTCCGGTCCCTTTATTTATATATCACTTTTATATACGTCTAGCATACTGAGGCAAACACATTAAGCAGAGTTATAGCTATATGTGAAATGTTAAGGTATATTATATGCGTCCCTCTGAGTGATAAATGATAGGAAACATGAATTAGAGCAATTGGTCTAAAATTTGAATATATATAAAAGCAGATATTATTATGGTGATAGTATTTAGTATCATACATTAACCATCAAATTAACCATCAAAAAATTATATATTGATGTTGTTGGTATATGTGTGGCACTTGATCCAAAATGGCATATAGTAAATAATATAGTGTTCTAAAACATTGTAAAAACACATTATTCATACAAATTTCCATACCAATTTACTTTTACATTTATTTCGAAGAAATATTTCATGAGAATGTCCCAACAGCAATTTATGATAAGAATGTCCGACTAATATTTCCCTTAGTTTAATGCTCATTTTCTTTCTATATTAGCACATTATACAGATATGTGCTTTTTCTATTACAAAGTCAGACTTTTTTCTCTTTAAAAATTACGTCGTGTGTCAAAAGAAGAAAGCAAGACAAGAAGAAGAGAAGGCTGATGAAGTTAGTTCTAGGTCATAGTTTCTCCTTTACGATAAGATTATATTGACATAACTGACCCCAGACGTTTATCATCCACTTCAGATAACACTTTTTGTGCGGATGATTGCTTTATTGTCACCTCTAGACATATGGTCGTGTCTGGCAATCGATTGATTATACAATGACCACACAATCAATGTCAAGAATTTCTTCGCAAGTAGATCATATTGAGTTATTCGCTTTTTGTAATTGATTTACCATTGTTTTGATTAAATATCAGTTAAGATAAACAGTTCGTTTGTGAAATCAACGGTTTCAAAAAGTGTGCTGCATACTTTCTTAATTGCATTATATAGTTTTATAAAAACAATAAAAGAAATATGTCAGTTTAATTTATTATTGCCCTTAAAAGGCTTATTTTCAATTAAATTTTATATAAGTAACGAAAAACTCGGAACTCGAAATGAGGTCATTTAGCTCAAATAAGTTAAATACTAATTTGCGAGACTTTCAAAATAACGCAATGAAATATTGGTTATATTTACTTAACCTAAGCGAGTGCAGATCATAATTATGTAAATTATACGTTGTCTTAAACAGCTACCAAAGATCCATATTTATCTTTTAGCTCTTGGAAATATTTCAAAGAACAAATTAACATTCATCTATTAGAAGGATCGCGTGATAACGTTTTCCCCTTGTCCTTGTTACACATGAGTAGAAACCGAGGATTTTAATGACATCTATTAAGGATATTTCAAAGTAAATCAGAACGTTCTACCAAATAATAAAATGGATATGAATACTTTCCTAATGAGCTTAAATAAACGGAATGTTGCCACGATTTCTTAGAGCTTAATAATTGATAACATTCAAAGCACAATTAACGTACTTCATACGGAATTGTATTATGCATTGCATTAACTTAACAGTGAATGGAAATTCTTTCCTTTTAATTTAAAAAGCATTTACATTCTTTAGACATGGCATGCAAATGAGAGTCTGCTTTGATAATGCCTATATTTGATATATAAGTCACAATATTTGTACTGATATTGCTTCTTACAATTGAACTATTTGAACATTGAAAAATTATTAATTGGTAAAGCCATATGAACCATGTAATATCTATTGCAATCTGAATAGCAAGTCAAAATTTATTTAAGGGTATCGATAATAACTTGATTAAATAATAGACATTGACATTACATTGCAAACACTGTATTTTTGAATATTCCTTTTTTCAAGTTTTCAAGTTATCCTGCCGAGAACAAAATAAATGTGCGTTTTTTACCATTTAAACTATATATTCTGCTTAAAAATAGTTTCGTGATTTTATGTATTTATTCTCTCGTTTCCTCTTACTGTTTTAGTGTTGTATTGCATAAAGTGTACTTGAATGTTAAGCATACTTGGTGAAATGAAGTTTCATATTTAAATTTAGCATTCAAAGGTATGCAACTCTGAGATGCATATGAAGAGATGCCACAGATTTATTATTCCATAAAGAATGATGCCAAATCCAATTAAGCTCCCTGACTTCCTATATGTCTTTTGCAGAACACTGTTTTAATCAAATAGTATGTTTCATTGGGAAACAATAAGTACACCGTAACAAATATGTTTATGTGTGTAAGTAACAACATATTTCTTAATACACTGTTTTTACGCGCTGCCCGTGCTTCGTCCTGCTGCTTTGGGGTGTGTATTCATATCGCCTTCATTGAATATCTTTATTATCATACCAAACCTCTGATTTATTTGTTATTAAAATATGCATATAGATTATTCCTACTGATCTTCGGGACTTTGAATCCTTTCATGTGATGAATTTTTCTAGCTAGCCTACGAAATATTTGCAGATCCCCGAGTGTCTATGACATGGTACAGGGAGGGAAGGCTATGGTCTTCACCCGCCATTAAAACTGAAAATTAGTATCATATTTATTTATCTTGTACAGAAGTTGTATGGTTTTAAAGATGTTAATAACCCTTGTTAACAAAGCAAAAAGAATTTACTTGCCAAGAGACAGTTTTTGTACCAATTATAAGCTATTAATACACTGTTGAAGGTGTAAATATTGGAGGGCATTTTGAACCCTTTAATCCATAACAATATATTTATAAGGTTTTCCTAGATCTACTTTTCTGTTCGTTGCTGATATCTTTTAGCCAGAATTCAAATCTTATTTAAATCAGAATTTTCAAAATTTCATATTATTTTTTTGCGGTATATCCGATGACAAGCAGTTCCATATCCAACTGAATCGATATGACACCGTCTGGAAAACCCCTAGGAAACATGTAATAACAATAATATTAGTCTCATTTTTCTTTAACGTGACAATAAAATTACAGACAGGCATTGTCTGTCCACACACTGTCTAGGCTCGGATTATTGTCCCACATGCTTCAGGACATTTTATTTATAATTGCTAAATGTTTTTTAACTGATTAAGGCACTTCAAAGATCTACTATCAGAAATTAAATAGAGCTAGACATGTCTTTAAGTATATAAGTATATGTCGGAAATATCTAATAAAAGTATAATGTAGAATAATTGTATAGTACTTTCCGAAATATGACTTACATATTGTACAATCCTTTTACATACATTGACCAACAATGCACATTTGATATTTAATTGATATTTTTGTTGCAAATTCATATAAAAACGATTATGTAGCATAATATAATCGAATATCAACTTAATGATCAGGTTAAAATGGACAATTGTCCGATTGATAGCTACATGTTCAGCAATACGTGCAGAGGTAGTGGGGAAAAACATTATTACTCTCAGCGTTGTATAAATGGTACAATGTATAGAGTTCAATATGACAAAATAAAGCCGCTTAGCACAATAATTTACAAGCTGTTTTTAAAATGTTTTGGTTGGCATTTAAAAAAGCAGCTTAGAATATAATATTCATGATTCATAGTTACAGACACTACCTAAGGTAATTCTACATCTCAACAATGCATTTAAGGTCATAAGGCGACTTTTCAGCTTTACTTTAGACCTCCAGTGCCTTCCATGAATTATTTCAGGAACGAACGGGCAACTGAGTAGAACCGCCGATGTTCCGAACAATGACTTGATATTTTCTTTACATAACAACATCTAAGGAGTTGTAACTAACAACGGTGAGGTGCAAGTAGTTTGCAGCCAACGACCTTAACCACCCAATAACACTACAATCCATATCAGCCTTATTTGACAGTCCTGCATATGATTTCTTTTTTATTTTGTTTGACATCCCATATCCCAAGTGGCTGTATAATAACGACGCAGACAAATTAATTTAGCAATAAACAAATGTTCCCGAGTGTTTGAGGAAAGCAAATCTGAGCAAACCAATCTGTATCTAGATAACCAGAAGCAGGAGGGTTATTCTATGACATTATTATCACATTATATTGGAAATGAGAATTACATCCATGTTAAAGTAAACATCTTAGAAATATGCCAAACTAATATTGATTTATAGCCTTACAGAGCATAGAAATAAAATTATTCTCTGAGAGTATAATGAAATGAATGTCCTATACTTTAAGGGACCTTGGCAAATAAAAAACAATTAAATAAATGAATTAAATGAATAAATGAATGAATAATAAATAAATGAATGAATGAATGAATGAATGAACTTCGATTATTTGAGCAAATATACATATATTTCTTATTCATCAATCAAATTTTTAAAAGTTATATATAGCTACAATGATATATATCCTCCCATCTATCCAGTCGGAAACTAGTATATTAAAATATATGTGAGATAGCGCTGAAACGGTATATTATATTGAATAAATAATGAAACTTAAAAAACAGAAGTAAAACAAAACAAAAAAAGTTTTAAGGAATTCAATTTATGTTAAATCTAATCTAACGTTGTGCTATAACGTAAAAATGAAGTGAATCAATTAGGCTTTGATAAAAATGACGGAAATAAGATTTTTCGTTGCACACTGAATGCTCTATAATAATACTCGATATTAATAAATGGTTAAATTATTTAAAATATTTCTAGTACAATTATCAAAATTATTAAATTGCAGTGCAAGTTGCCAGAGGGCTCAATTATATTTATATAAGATGCGAACTGTTTGTTTGCATATAATTCAAAATATTCTTATTTAATTAATGCTACAGATAGTCCATACAGTAAGTTGTTTGTAATTGTACATGCCTATATGCAGTGTATACCAATATTTTCTAAAGGTCTACATTTGTTAATAAGGTATATTTAGTTTATCATCTTTGTGATAGATGACTAAATATGTCATTGAAGTTTGCCAATTCAGTTTTTCTTTAGTGTTGAAAATATGTGATTTTGTATTTACATTATTTCCTTTTGAAAATATTTATTTCAAAATTTCCATAAATATCTAGACGAGTATTATAAATTTATGAAGTCATTAATTGATATTTTCTCTTAGTATACACTAATTTTGAACATTTCTTGCCTACTTTAAGCGAACAATAATCGTTTTTCCTTAGGGTTTCGTAACAAGAATAAATGCGTGTTTTTAAATCTTTGCGGTGTATCTTTTTCCATTTATAGCACCTTACTTTCTACACTTAAGGAAGCAAATGTTTTGTTTCCTTCACGAAATTAAATGTCCATTCTTCAATAAATAAATAACCTGCTCTAAAATGGTCAATTTGGTTTTAATAAGATAAAAGAGATTACTTTTTATGTGGGAAACTTGTCTTATTTGGATAAATGAGAAAGTTTATCTGTTCAAACGGCGTCATGTGTTCGTAAACTGTGTTAACTGATAACTTTAACTCTTTAATTCATTTATTTCGACTTCATTCAATTTTTGCAAATTAAAGTTATCGAAGTAGTCTGATTGTTAAGCATTGAAAAGATTCTGCTAGTCAGCGATCCTTTGAGAAAACGAATTCTAACTGATAAACATGTTACCCATTGACAGTGTAGTGAAAAGCAATCACATTAAGGCATGACCTCTATATTCTCATAACATTACGAAACAGATTGATTTGTTAAATGGTAGACTGAAGTATTATTTTGAAGTAATTTTATGTATCAAGTTTCGTTGATACAATAGCTCTTACAAATTTTTGAAAGTCTCTACTCAAGTATGCGTCGCCGGTGTGCCTAATTTATGTCGGAGGGATGCGTTCTATGAACGTGTCCTTGTCTGTTTAATCTTTGTTATCATTTTTCACACCTTGTGCTATAGATTATGTGTATGCATCTTTTTTGGATACTTTGTGAATAAATGAACTATTTTCTATGTAGACATAATTATTTTTCAATGTTAATATCTAAATCAGCTTCTAGCATACATACATTTAAAACAAATTTAGAATAATTCTATTCATATATCGACGGTTTGAAAACTAAATTAATGATTGAGAAAATCTGGAAAAGGGGCATGGTCCTAAAGAACAATTAAAAAGATCATTTTTACACTTGTTGTTTCATTGGATCTGTTCAAAGGAATAGTAAAAAAGTACAAAATCATTGTTAAATTAGATACGAATTAACATAGCTCAACAAGAACAGTCGGCATTCAATGCATGCAGAAAAAAAGCATCGGCAACATAGAACCATAGGCACCGAACAAGTACAGGAGAAGGAACATAGACAAATCAAGAACTAGTTTCAATTTATTTCTGCATTTCCATAATAATTAACAATGTTTTGCTGGTAGTTTATATAAGATATATTTGCATATAAGGTTATAATTGCTATACTATCCCGGTATATAAATCATTCAATGTTGTCATTTGCTTGTCAGACTGTACAAAATTTCGTTACAATATGATATTTGAGACGGATAAATATTCTGAAATGTTAAATTGCAATTAGGGGGCGTCCGTGGCCGAGTGGTTAACGCCGTTGACTTCAAACCACTTGCCCCTCACCGCTGTAGGTTCGAATGCCAACAGGGACTTTGGATTTTTCATTGAGGAAGCTATCCAGCTAGCTTACGGAACGTCGATGAAGGTGCCCGTTTGTGCCTAAATAATGCAAGAAGGGGCACCTGAGGTCTTCCTCCACCAGTAAAGCTTTGACGTTGCCAAATGACCTATATTGTGTCGGTGTGACGTAAAACCCACACAAACAAAATATGGAAATTGAAGTTGTAAAGCCGTAATGTAAATGAAAGTAATCTCAAAATAGGCTATTCACCGGAGCGAAAAAACTAAACACATAGGCACCGTAGAGAAAGGCTATCACAAATAAACATGACAGTCTGTATGTTAACATAAGAAATGTACTTGAAACTGATTAAATGAGAGACAAGGAAACAATCTTGTAATACTGCTTGTTGTCATTGATGGGTGAGTTTATACTAATGCGAACAATTGACAAAGCAACAACATTTTATTGCGTTTTTTGTTAAAATATAAATAATTTGCTTAGTATGACTAAAATGTAATGAATCTTAATTAACTTTTTAATACATTTTTTCAGTATATAAATATAGTAATTGAAATGTGCATTTTGTGTTGCACATCGTTTGTCATCTGTACATATTTGTAAATAACGTTCCTAATTATTTTCACATTTTCTGGACACAGTAGCAATTCTCAGCATGATTTTGGGTAAGATCTATTTGCATATAAGGTTATAATTAATAATCATATTTTCTGTAAACTTATTATGCTACGATATCATTTTACATGTTAAATTGCATAATATGTCGTAAGGTCCTAACAAGGAGCTACGCAGTATTGTTTTGAAATAAATACAATTGCAGTTGATTTCATTGGTTGCGTTTGACTTTCACAGTAAATTACAATTTAAGAAAATATACATTTTGGCGTTTTTGTGCGTTTTAAAAATGTGTATTTTAAATAATGGTCGGGAATTTCTTCATTCTTCTTCTGTTATAATTATTATTGAACAAGTTCAAGTTCAAATTTTATTTGCAAATCGGCAAATCCTTGCCTTTGGCAATACATACAAAACATATACATACATAGATCTTGAAATATAGCACACATAACTACAAGATACATATATAAACATTTCAAATATCAGTATTCGTTTTGAAATTAACAAATAACAAAGTAGTGTTTAATAATATATCATTAATTTCGTCTATTTATCATTTGTTCCATGGTATTAGATCGTAAATCAAAAGCTTTGTCCAAGTACTTACTTATCAGTAATAATCTATGTTTATTATTAGATGACATGAATATAATAAAACTTATTCAGTGTGGGAAAAAGATGCATTACGAATAAAAGTTTTTTTAATTCTGAATAAAATGGACAACAAAGCAGGAAGTGATATTCGGATTCTATCATGTTTTGAGTACAAAGTTACATATTCTCTCACTTCTGTTTAAACCTATATATCTGCCAGTTTTCAATTTCTAGAGAATGGGAACCAAGTCTGAAACATGTCAAACGTTTTCTTAACTTGTCATTTTGTAATTACATTTAGATATTCCTCAAAACAAAAATTTGATTTGAAATTCCTAAAATAAAAGAGTTTTGGCATGTTATTTATTTGCTCATGCCAATTTTGTATAAATTGATCTCTAAGGCGTTTTTTAAAAATTAAGCTAAAATCAGAAATAACATTATAGTTATCTAACAAATATGAAAATCCTAACTCATTAAATAATAGTATGAGCTTGCCTAGCCCAGCATTTATTATTTCCATTAACACATTGATCTAAATACATGCTATATATAGGCGAATGCTGATTATTAACAATTTTATTCCAAAACTTTAAAGATCTTTCTTTACATAAAATTGACAAAGGAAATTTACCAAGTTCTCCATAGACAGCACAATTAGGAGTTTGTTTTTTAACACCAAGTACATATTTATAAAAATTTATTTGCAGTTTATCAATATCTTTATATTTGTAAATTCCCCATACATCTGAACCATATAACAGAATTGGAGTTATCAGACTATCAAAAAGGTGCAGTTTTTAGTTTTTTACATTTAGCTTTATTCTGTCAAAAATACCCAAATAGACTGTTATATGCTCTAAGGCCTTGCTCTGCAAGAGTCTTAGTTGCTTCAGAAAAGCTACCCGTATAAGAAAATTTTACACCTAAATATGAAAAATTATCAACAATATCTACAAATTGACCATCAATGTTTTATACTAAAATTATGTACAGATTTCCTTCTTTCAAAAACACAAACTTTAGTTTTATTAACATTTATTTTAAGCCCCCATTTTGACGAATAACTATATACATTATCAACTTGAGCTTGCAAGCTCTCTGGACTTGTCAGTGAAAAAGCACGATATCGTCTGCAAAAAGTAGCAAATATTTAGACAAGAGTTCAAGGTCGCTATTCGAAATTTTGTTAAGATCTATACATTTTTCAATATCATTTAAAAAAAGAATAAATAGCAGGGGAGATAATGGCTTCGCCTTGCTTTAATCCAAGAGTTACGTCGAAAAAATCTGACATATTCATAAAAGCATTAATTTTTACACATGACACTACAGACGAAAAAATTGCCTTTAACATATTTATCATTTTACAACTAATACCAGTATCTAACAGCTTAATCCATAACGCATCTCTTATAACTGTGTCAAAGGCCTTTTCATAAGCAATGAAAATACAATAGAGTTTAGAATTTTTTGCTAAAACTTTCTGAATTATGGAAATGAAGAATAAAAATAGCATCAGAGGTTTTGATCTCGAATCTCTAAAACCAAACTGAATATCGCTGAAAATTCTTTTCTGACTCACACCATTTAATTAATTCTATTGCGCAATATCAACGAAAAAAATTTTGGCCATACAATTTACCAAAGTAATGCCCCTGTAGTTCGAGGGATTATCATGATCACCTTTCTTATGTATTGGGACAATTATCCCCTTACACCATGAATCGGGATAAAACACCTGTTTCAAATATTTTATTAAAGATAACACACAGATATTTACTTATAAAATAATTAGCATCAATGAAAAAATCCGCCAACTATATTTTGATAATCCGCACTTTTATTCTATTCAACGATGAAATTGTTTTAGAGATCTCATCTATTGTTATTTGGGTATCTAGCTGCTCGACGTGTACAGGTGAATCACGTGACTGTGAAAAATCGTCTGCATTAAAGCGGCTGTGTTGCGTATTGCAAATACGCGAAAAATGATCAACAAAAGCATTTAAATTTTGACAATTATTGGCTTTCGATTTACTTTTATACTTATTTATATATTTCCAAAATTTGCGGGGGAGACGTTTTACACATATCTGAAAGATTTTGATTTCTCCTTAGAATAATATAAAATTTTGCATGTCTCTTAACCCTTGCATACTTAGTTTCTGCTTGTCAAAAATAACAACATATTTTCATTAGAACTGTTCAAAGCAAAAATTTCGTTTTTTTGTTTAGAAAAATCTGATTTAGCATTTCTGCATTCATGATTAAACCATGGCGATTTTTCTATTATTTTTTTTGCTTATTTTTATGAAATGTTTTACCATGACATTTATAAGATATATCATAAATCGTTTGAGATAAAGTGTTTATACAATAGTCAATATCATTTTCACCTGACATTAGTTTGTCACATATATTTTCAAACACATGTCTATTTTCTTCCAGCAAGTTGCAAAAATTATTATTATTTTCAGTATTCCATACAATTTTATTTATTGGTGGTACCTTGTATATTTTGCTATACTTTGACTATAACTTAATGAAAATGAAATAGGACAGTGATCTGAAAATTCTGTCATATCCATTAACACATACATCGTTCAAAGAGGAAAAATTTTCGAAATCCGTTAAAAAGATAGTCCACTGTACTCATAACAGCTCTGTTTTCCTAAATTTTGAATGAAAAGTACAAAAAACCTGGTTCTAAACGCCCATTAGCTATGATAATTTTATTTTTCTTTGCACAAAGTTAATAATTTGTAACCAAAAAGAATTAACGTGTGTATCGTTGTTTGATCGCTTCGGAATATCCTGGATCTCGTCGGTCGGAAAATAACGCGCAGTGAAACGATCTAAGTGAAAATGTTCTCTACATGTCCAGCCTCTCACCCGTTCGAGCGTTGAAATCGCCCATGCAGAAGACTTGACCAAGGTTACTATATTAACGAATATCCTCATTTAATTGCTCAAAAAAGTCAAACTCGAAAAGTTTGGAATTTACATCTTTATAAACATTTGAATCCTCAGGTGGAATATAACATTGTACCTAAGTAAATATCTGTTTCACATCCAAAATGCTCTTTTTTAATTTAATCCAAACGATACCTTTTAAGTTTATATTCACAATCTCAAGCTTATTTACCAAACTATCTTTATAATAAATAAACAATCCCTCCACTACTACGTTTCGCTTTTGACTTACTGTTAGGTCTTAGGACCATGTACATAATCAAAACCATTAATTTTTAAATTTGTAAGTTTTTTGAAGTCCATGTCTCTGTTAACAGCCAACAATATCATATGGAGAGATGAGATTTAAAAAAGTCAATATCATTCAACTTAGACTTTAACCCATTAATATTCAAAGATAATATATTTAAGTATTCCCATTTTATTTCCTATTTAGTAATGTTGCGGGCAGAATTCTGTTGCTGGGCACCTGGAATTGTAGGCAAATTTTCTATTTCTTGTATTGGGAGAGAGTCTACCGTGTACATTTTATTATTGACGAAAAGTTTGTCCATATGTAGACTTGCTCGTAACCCAGCATCACGCGCTTTCTTCAGAGACGGGTAGAGTAGTCTCCGTCGTTGCTGGACCGGAACCGGAAACTGATCGCTCACACTATGATTTATTGATCCTTTCTTGTCTAGTACTCTCTGTTTTATTTCAAGCTTGTCTTTATGATAGTTAAATTTCACAACAATTGGACGTTAACGTGTGCTTTAATGCATTTTAAGACAGAAAAAATATTACATTATTCTTGGTCGAAAAATGGAACAAGATAAGAAATAATAAAAGGCTAAGTCACTTAAGACAGACAACAATACAACTGTAGTACTATTATTTCTGAGACAGCAATTTCCATGAATTCAACTCGCCAGCAGTGAATTCCCATAAGACAATTTTATCTTACAAACTGACATGTCACATAGTTCCAATAAAAGTGAAAATCACAATCATTTGTCTCCCTGATCAAAGATAAATAAACAAATTCAATTCTTCATCTCTTTTGGGAAAAGGTGATTGTTATTCAATTCGTGCTACTCAGTGAAAATGATTCTATAATGTATTAATCTAAATATTACGTTTGATTAGTTATCTTTTATTATGAATTCAATATTTAATAATATAATTAAAATCAATAAACTCCAAACACTTACAATTCCTTATTTCAAAATACAGTGAAGTAAATATGACTTTAACGAAGTAACTAAATGGCTAAAATATCACAATTTGCTTTTAATAGTATATCATAATAAAAGCATTGTGTAGAATATCTTATATTTTTATATCTTATAGTTAATTACCAAATCTTACGGTAAATTCTAGCATTTGCTGTTAAAATTCTAATTTATAAACTAAAATGTTTTAATTGACTTGAAGCAATAATGCAACGATCATATTTTCTTTTTCAGATATGGAATGAAATAACTTCAATAACGCACAGATATCTGTAGAATAAAACATGTAAGTAACCGTAATAAACTAATTCAAATAGAAAGCGATACATGTTAAATAGAGAAAATGTACATAGCTTAATACCACTCGTAACCCTTTACAACGCAGCTAAGGCTATTTTTGCATATTTTCACCACTTTTTGGTAATTAACGTAGTTTGTAAGTGCCATTGATAACGTGTAAATTGCGTTCTTTTGATTACTTCACAACGTTACACATTCAAATACATTTTCAAACTTTCCATGGAAATTGGCATGCCTCTGGAGGCGAGCTGCTTTAATATATCATGCTCTATTTTTTTTTACTCCATTACATCCACTTTTTATCCTCATTAAAAGCTGGCGAGATCTTTATCACATATCCTTTAACCTTTTTAATGACATTTAATATTTTCACTGGTATCGTTATAACTCGACATTATTTACACAAGCAATCAAAGACCATCACGGAGTTTAGGGTATTATTTCATGCAGGGGATTATTTCTCAAGTTCAATCGGAAACAGCGCATACAATGATCAATAAGATCTTATCAAACTTTGACGGCAGAAAGTTTAAACAGATCAAAGGATAGTTTAATAAGCACAGAGGAAATTGATCTTTATTGTTTGAAATAAATAAGATTAAATTATCCTGTTATTGTAGAAAACTCATTGAAGAGGATATTGTTAATAACTTTCTTTGTAATAATAAATATAACGCAATCAGTTTCTGTAGAGTATAAAGAAACCTTAAATACATCAAGTGCATTGTAACTACATGCATAGCAAACTTGAATCTTATCAAAGTGTGCATTTACATTCAGCTTTCAAAGGAATCGCGATGAACAATAGCAGTTTTATTGAGCTAATGTATATATATGTATTATATATAATTAAGCTGTATTTATACTTGATTTAACTTGACATTGCATGTTCAATGTTGCATTTATTCCAACGTGCATATAGCAAATTATTATGACATATAATGTTCTTTATGTAATATTTTTAGTTATTTAAATTCACAACTTGAGTTGATGTGGTAGAATTGCAGAAATTATTAAAATGTTTCCTTGATCTGAAAACACTCTTTGTATGTTGGTTTGTGTTTGTTTCTTGTTTACGGTCACGGTTATATATATGGACTTAGTCAACTTATTTGATTGCTTCACTTGAAATAGTGCACTTTGTTTAAAAGTTAAGTACGTTAATGGAAATATCAGACTGGTTGTTATTACCAATACAGCATGTTAACAGCTGAGGAACATCAAAGACAAATCACCGCATCATGCATCATTCTATGAATAAGCAATATTGACATACATGTGCTTTATTTATATTTATCATAACTTTATATGCAAAACCCTAAGCTTGTTGACTAAAAACCCACGTGCTAGGGACTTCAAACTATTTCATTCGATTAATTTATTGCTAGTTAACGGAACGTCGGTGGTTTTTGGTTTCTTCTTATGAATTATTCCAGACATGAGCCCAAGGACCTGCTTAACCAGTAACTGTATGAACCATTTCAGTGTCTTTTGACTTAAATTCCGACAAAATATCGTAAACACTATTATATTCTAAATATTTAGTTCCGCCAATTATTTTCGTTTAGGACACAAACATTCTGTTACTTTGGAACCATACGCCGGTGTTCATGCAATGACACGAACATTCAATAATAACCACCATATGAGCACATCTGCAGATGTTACTAAATTAAAAAAATCGCCACTTTTATGTCTAAATGTTTAATTCTGCTATACGGGGTGCTAAGGATGCGAAACTTACAATTTCTTTACCGTCTATGAAGCGGCTTAATCTTCCCAAGCTTGCAACATATAAATAATTGCTAGTATAATAGTATAACAGTATAAATAATTAATGGAATTAAAGTTACGGATAATATCAAGGTGTAGTTACATATTTAATCATCTGTTATCACGCAGCTATATTCGTGTCTGAGAACCTTTCACATTTTTGCTTTACAAATTTGATGATACCAATTGAAATCTTATTGAATAACTACATACAAATCATAGATATGTTTATACTTAGTTTACATTAGAACAGTTAAAATTCATTCCATGTGTTACTTTGCTTCCTTGCTTTTTTAATAAATAAAGTTCGATGCTATCGGCATAAATGATTGATTCCCTAATGCAAAAGTTGGAGTTAAAGGAGACTGTATGACATTATCTAAAGCCAGAAAGTATTCAGATTGGTCTTAAGACAAAGTTTAAGAGCCGATTTCCCGGCGGGGTAAATCTAATGATATATCAGCTTGCTGAACAAATGTCACCGCATAAATGATATATGTTTCAGCGTATTAAAAATGTATACACATAGTTGGATTCGTACTTCGACTTACAAATGCCGAAAAGGGAAACACTTGAGACCATAAGTGAAATTGGAGATTCCCTTACGTTTTATATAAGGGGTTGTATTTGTATTTCATATACTTTAATGTATATGTGCACCATTATCAAATTACATATATTTATCAAGTAACACAAAAACATTTTAGATCATGAGATGTATGTTCGTGCATTTTAGAACATTTTATTGATGCATCAGTCTACTGTTCTCTGTCATTTATGACGTCCATTCGTCTTTTTCCCTCATATAACAAGAGATAAGAGAGTACTTATTGCTATCTGTTCTTGTAAAATCACCACTTGTATTGAAGGTAATGGTCTGAACGTAAAATAAATATCATTTAAGCGTCGTGGGAGACAAGGAAATGACAGAAAATAAATCATATATCCGCCATGATACGCATAAAGAAAACATCACATTGCAGTTCATGAATTCTTATTACAAAATATGTAAACATATTCTTTAATAAATCTACATTTGATTTAAATAAACGACTCTAGCTTTGAGGCTTTAACTTTTTTTAGCCATTAAAAAGATTATTACTATATATAAATGCATCATTCAATTTTATTTCCTTTATGACTGCCCTTTATTAAAATGTATGTGGCATTCTTTTTCAGATTTATATCCTATTGTCTAGGTTACTGGATAAGCACCGTTTACGAATGTTAAACAATTGGTTTAAACATATTTTTATTCAATTTTTATTATATACATGTTAATTATTTTCAATTTAAGCAGAAAGGAATTGGACCGAGAGCTACAATAGCTCATGGAAGTCCTCTCCTTTAATGAATGTTAAAAAATTCGAACCGACTTTTGTTTTCATATAAATATATTATCTTCACATATCTTGGGGCCCTAATATCTCAAATAATACTTTTTATTTATAGTTTAAACATGAATAGTCATTCTGTTCTTTGAGAGTAAACATATACAGCTATAGTTAACTCTTTTACATCAGGCTTGTCATCCTCACCCAACTTTCCTTATTCTACACGTCTTTATGATTGTGTGTTTGCATCAAATTAGGACCTGATGCTTGACAATAGTATAAGCAATAAAATATTTGCGTTATCAGTTCTTGTTAGTATTATTGCTGTCTAGGAAATTATGCCCATGAGAAAAATGTCAAACAAACGATTGTAATTTAAAGCTGTAATTTAATGGTCTTACTTTCAGCACATTTGTTGAAGCGTCTTTAATAGAAGTAAGTGTCCGACGTATATACCAGTGTTTTACGTTACATTATAAGAAGTGGAAGCAATAGATAGCAATTATATCATGAAAGATGAGGCAAAAACTGGTAGGCATCTTTAATGTTAGTTGTATGAAAAGACTTTGTAGATTTTTTATTGTGTTAAAGCTATCAATTTATTAAACATACGTTGCAGCAAGTATGTTCATTTTGTGCAAAATTTGTGCCAATGAAAATTAGCTCATGGAAAGCAGTGTTTTGAAATATTGTGTGCCAATTGAATAACTGTTGTTATATAAAACAATTTCATTAGCATTCTTTTCTTCTTTATACTGATAATATGGGGGCGTTGAAGTCTAAAATAAAAGTTAGAAAACGAGACATGTATGTTAAAGTAAAAATGGCCTTTAGCTTCTGTAATAGTAATGTATTATGCACTAAAATTGAAATAAATTGCAAGTTTCTATTCCGGTTCCTATATTTATGTATCACTTTTATATATGTCTAGCATACTGAGGCAAATACATTTAGAAGAGTTATCGCTATATGTGAAATGTTAAGGTATATTATATGCGTCCCTCTGAGTGATAAATGATAGGGAAAACTTGGATTAGAGCGATTGTTCTAAAGTTTGAATATATATAAAAACAGGTATTATTATTGTGATAGTGTTTAGTATCATACATGAAAACTAACCATCAAATAATTATATATAAATGTTGTTGGTATGTATGTGACTCTTGATCCGAAATTGCAAATAGCAAATACGAGTCATATAGTGTTCTAAAAAACACATTATTTATCATATTAATCATACAATTTTTCATACCAATTTTCTTTTAGATTTATTTTCAAGATATATTTCATAAGCATGTCCAAATGAAAATCGAATCCAACAGCAAACTATGATAAGAATGTCCGACTTCTTAATTTTTATGTTCCAGTTCGTTTACCAATTGTATACATTATAAAGATATTTGCTTTTTTCTATTACAAAGTCAGACTTTTTCTTTTTAAAAATTACGTCGCGTGTCAAAAGAACAAAGCAAGACAAGGAGAAGAGAAGGCTGATGAAGTTAGTTCTAGGTCATAGCTTCTTCTTAACGATAAGATTATATTGACATAACTGACCCCAGACGTTTATCATCCACTTCAGATAACACTTTTTTTGTGCGGATGATTGCTTTATTGTCACCTCTAGACATATGGTCGTGTCTGGCAATTGAGTTATTCGTCTTTTCGTAATTACTTTACCATGATTTTGATTCAGTTAAGATAAACAGTTTGTTTGTGAAATCAACGGTTTTAAAAAGAATGTACTTGTATACTTTCAAAATTGCATTATATAGTTTTATAAAAACAACAAAAGAAATATGTCAGTTTTAGTGATTTTTGCCTTTAAAAGGCTTATTTTCAATAAAAAAATATTATATAAGTGACGAAAAACTCTTATCTTTTAGCTCTTGGAAATATTTCAAAGAACAAATTAACATTCAACTATTAGAAGGATCGCGTGATAACGTTTTCCCCTTGTGCTTGTTACACATGAATAGGAACCGAGGATTTTAATGACATCTATTAAGGATATTTCAAAGTAAATCAGAACGTTCTACCAAATAATAAAATGGATATGAATACTTTTCTAATGAGCTTTACATAAACGATATGTTGTCACGATTTCTTCGAGCTTAATAATTGACAGCATTTAAAGCACAATTAACGTACTTCATACGGAATTGAATTATGCATTGCATTAACTAAAAGTGTATTGAAAAGCGTTCCTTTTAATTTAAAAAGTATTTACATTCTTTAGACATGGCATACAAATGAGAGTCTGCTTTGATAATGCCCATATTTGATATATAACTCACAATATTTGCACTGATATAGCTTCTTACAAATGAAATAATTGAACATTGAAAAATTATTAATTAGTAAAGCCATATGACATAACATTGATAAAAAAGGTATTTTTGATAATTCCTTTTTTTTCAAGTAATTCTTTCGAAATAAAAAATAATAAAAAAATAAAACAAATGTGCGTTTTTTACATTCAATTTATATATTCTGTTTAGAAATGGTTTTGTGATATTATGTATTTATTCTCTCATTTCCTCTTCCTCTTTTAGTGTTGTATTGGAAACCCGCGTATTCGAATGTTGAACATTTTTAGTAAAAAGTTTCATATTTAAATTCAGCGTTCAAAGGTATGCAACTCTGAGAGGCATGTGGAGAGATGCCACATATTAATTATTCCATAAAGAATTATGCCAAATCCAATTAAGTTCCATGACTTCCTATATATCTTTTTTTAATCAAATATTATGATTCATTGGGAAACAATAATTACAACGTAATTAATATGTTAATGTGTGTAAGTGACAACATATTTCTTAATAAACTGTTTTAACGCACTGTCCGTGCTTTGTCGTGCTGCTATTTCCTGTTTATGTTCGGTGCATTTTGTGGTTACCTGCCGGTCATCCTGTTTTCCTGGAATGCTTTGCGGTGTATATTCATATCGCATTCCTTGTTGATCTTTGTTATGATACCAAATCTATGATTTATTTGTTATTAAAATATGCATAAAGATTTTTCCTACTGATCTGCGGGACTTTCAAGCCTTTCATCTAATGAATCTTTCTAGCTAGCCAGTTTTACTCAGATGCCCGATCGTGTATGACATGGTACAGGGAGGGACAGCTGTCGTCTTCACCCAACATTAAAACTGAAAAGCAGTATCATATTTATTTATTTAATTCATAAGTTGTTTAGTTTTAAAGACGTTGATAACCCTTGATAACAGAGCAGTTCAAGTTAAAGAATTTATTTGCAAAACGACAGTTTTTGTACCAATTATAAGCTATAAATACACTGTTGAAGGTATAAATAATGGAGGGCATTTTGAATAACAATATATTTATAAGGTTTTCCTAGATCTACTTTTCATGATCGTTGCTAACATCTATTAGGCAGAATTCAAATCTTATTTAAATCAGAATTTTTAAAATTTCATATTATTTTATTGTGGTATATCCGGTATTCTCGGATGACAAGCAGTTCCATATCCTACTGAATCAATATGACACCGTCTGGAAAACCTCTAGGAAACATGTAATAACAATAATATTAGTCTCCTTTTTCTTTAATGTGACAAAATAGTTACAGTCCACACTCTGTTTAGGCTTATTTCCCCTCATGCTGCAGGATAGTTTGTTTATTGCTAAATGTTTTTTTTATCTGATAAAGGCACTTTGGAGATCTACTGTCAGATTTGAAATGGAGCTAGATATGTCTTTTAGTATGTGTCGGAAATATCTAAAGTATAATAAAGAATTATTGTATGATATAAGTTACATATTGTAAAACCCTTATATATACATTGACAAACCATGCACATTTTAGTAATATTTTTGTTGCAAATTCATATAAAAACGATTATGTAGCATAATATAATCAAATATCAACTTAATGATCAGGTTAAAATGGACAATTGTCCGATTGATAGCTACATGTTCAGCAATACGTGCAGAGGTAGTGGGGAAAAACATTATTACTCTCAGGTATTACTCTCTTATGGTACAATGAATAGAGTTCAATATGACAAAAATAAAGCCGGTTAGCACAATAATTTACAAGCTGTTTGTAAAATGTTTTGGATGGCATTTAAAAAAGCAGCTTAGAATATAATATTCATGATTCATAGTTACAGACACTACCTAAGGTAATTATACATCTCAACAATTCATTTAAGGTCATAAGGCGACTTTTCAGCTTTACTTTAGACCTCCAGTGCCTTCCATGAATTATTTCAGGAATGATCGGGCAACTGAGTAGAACCGCCGATGTTCCGAACAATGACTTGATATTTTCTTTACATAACAACATCTAAGGGGTTGTAACTAACAACGGTGAGGTGCAAGTAGTTTGCAGCCAACGACCTTAACCACCCAATAACACTAAAATCCATATGAGCCTTATTTGACAGTCCTGAATATGATTTCTTTTTTATTTTGTTTGACATCCCATATCCCAACTGGCTGTATAATAACGACGCAGACAAATGAATTTAGCAATAAACATATGTTCCCGAGTATTTGAGGAAAGCAAATCTGAGCAAACCAATCTGTATCTATATAACTAGAAGCAGGAAGGTTATTCTATGACATTATTATCACATTATATTGAAAATGAGAATTGCATCCATGTTCAAGTATACATCTTAGACATATGCCGAACTTATATTGATTTATAGCCTTACAGACCAAAGAAATAAAATCATTCTCTGAGAGTATAATGAAATGAATGCCCTATACTTTAAGAAACCTTGGCGAATAATAAATAAATAAATAAATAAATAAATAAATAAATAAATAAATAAATAAATAAATTAATTAATTAATTAATTAATGAATAAATGAATAAATAAATAAATAAATATAAATAAGTGAATGAATGAATGAATGAATGAATGAATGAATGAATAAATGAATGAACTTCGATTTTGAGAGAAAGTATACATATATTTCTTATTCATCAATCATATTTTCAAAAGTAATTAATAGCTACAATAAAGAGATTTTTTATATCCTCACATCTATCCAGTCGAAAACTAGTATATTTAGATATACAGTAGAACTTCGGTAAGTCGAAGTTGAAGGGACTTGCATAAAAACATCGACACATCGGGACTTCGACTCATGAATGGCACCCAATTCCATGACAAAATTCGACCCGTGACTAGTCTATAACGAAACCATTTTCATGTTTTTTTCCATCATTAATCTGATATTCACATTTTACAATGATAAATATAGCATGTTAAATAACGTTTTTCACGGCTAACTATTTGGACTACCCGTTGACGTATACAATAGAGTTACAAAAGGCGTAACAATACGAAAGGGCGATAACTTAACCAACTTATAGAATATATTTCGCGTGTTATTCTCACGCGACACCGGGCCAAGGATGTAATCAAATGAAAGTAGCTCTTACTGTTTACTTTCAAATACCACTACGGCAATTAAAATAGTAACGATTAAGGCATTTTATCACACATTTTATCGCAAACAAAGGCTGTTTGAACACAAGGCTGTGTAATTAACACCTGTCACACAAGTTGATTGGAAATCGTCTTCGCAGCCAGATAAGGTGTGAAAAATGTCTCGAGACCGACGGTGTCAAAATAATCGAACAACTTCGACTTATTTGTGGTAAATTGCACTAGATTTACTTAACACGGACCACGAAAAAACTTCGACACATCGAAAAATTCGACACATAAAATCTCGACTCATAAATAGGTTTTTATAAGGAATATATAGGGGGGAAGTCGGGACTTTAATTTTTCTTCGACACATCGAGAAAATCGACTAATCGAAGTTCGACTCATAGAGGTTCTACTGTATGTGAGATAGCGCTGAGACGGTATAATATATTGAATAAATAATGAAACTTAAAAAAGAGAAGTAAAACAAAACAAACAAAAAGTTTTAAGGAATTCAATTTTTTTCTATTACAACTTTGTATCATGTAAGATTATCTTAAACAAAATAGCAAGATATTGTTGTAGGTTTCGTCGACTTTGTGTTTCTATGTTACAAATGCTTTACTACTTCAGCACTGCATTTTAGTGATACACAATAACACAATTAAACACCCTTTCACAGATTTAAAACCAAAAATATAAATAATTGAAAAATGCTTAAAACACAATTGCTGTATATCAATGATAAATTCAATGCATTATAACAAATTCAGCAAGACAGAAATAAAATCCTATAAGAGAGTTAATCTTACAAACTAGACAGGCAATACACTTTCAAGCAATAAAGCACACTCTTTATAGTCTCCAAGTTCGTTGGCAGTCATAAATACAGATTTTTTGTCATTTGATGCAAAATATGTTTTGTAAATATTCATGTCATGAGTAACATTTTAAATATAATTATAACTATGGTTACCTATTTTTAAAATAATGGTATATGTGTGGAATTTAAATATGCTCCAATATTTGCAAGATTAAAACTAGCTAGCCTGACAGATAGTTGCCGTAACAATTGATTGTATTTATGTTATAATAAGTCTAATGTAATGTGATACCGTAAAAAGGCGATCTGAAGGCTGAAATGAATAAGTTAGGTTTGGGATGATGGTGATAAGCACCGGGCCCAAGGATATTATTAGATACAAACTATTGGTTTGCATACAAAAGTCTGGAAACTAAGTGATCCCTCGGAAGCATTATTCGCAAAACAAAATTGAAAATTGTTCCATTTACAAAATCTTACAGATAGCCCATACAGTATCTCAAAATCTCCATAAATATCTAGACGGGTATAATAAATTTATGAAGAAATAAATTGATATTTACTCTTTGTATTAACTAATTTACACATTTATTGCCTACTTTGACCGAAAAATAATCGGTTTTCCTAAGGTTTCGTGTTTTTAAATCTTTGTTGTGTATCTTTTTCCATAAGAGCACCTTACTACAATTAAGGAAGCAAATGTATTGTTTCCTTCACGAAAATAAATGTCCATTCTTAAATGAATAAATAACCTGCTCTAAAATTGTCAATTTGGTTTTAATAAGAGAAAAACGATTGCTTTTTATGTGGAAAACTTGTCTAATATGGATAAATGACAAAGTATATCTGTTCAAACGGCGTCATGTAATCGTAAACTGTGTAACTGATAACTTTAACTCTTTTCTTCATTTATTTCGCCTACATTTACTTTTTGCAAATTAAAGTACTAGAAGTAGTCTGATTGTTAAGCATTGAAAAGATTCTGCGAGTCAGCAATCCTTTGAGAAAACGAATTCTAACTGATAAACATGTTTCCCATTGACAGTGTAGTGAAAAGCAATCACATTAAGACATGACCTCTATATTCTGATAACATTACGAAACAGATTGATTTGTTAAATGGTAGACTAAAGTATTATTTTCAAGTATTTTTACTGTATCAAGTTAAGTTGATACACTCTAACAGATTTTGGAAAGGTTCTACTCAAGTATGCGTCGCCGGTATGGGTTATTTATGTCGGAGGGATGCGCTCTATGAACGTGGCCTTGTCTGGTTTATCTTTGTTATCATCTTTAACACACTGTGCTATAGATCATGTGTATGCATCTTTTTTGGATAATTTGTGAATAAAAGTTCCATTTTCTATGTAAATATGATTTGTTTTGCAATATTAATATTCAAATCAGCTTTCAGCATACATACATTTAAAATAAAACAAGCTAAATGATAAATTTGATCGAAACATGTGATACATTTAGTATTAATAGTTTGTACAAATGGATCAATCTGAAAAGACTACAGATAAACCAGCTAATGTTTGTTTTTTCTTAATTATTGCAGAAAAAAACATGTCAATAGTTTTTTTTTAAACATTATACAAATTTAGTTGAGTTTGATTGTGTTAGAAACTATAAGGTTAATATTGAAACACTCTTGAAAATGCCAATATGAAATACCGTTTGATAAACGGAAACTTTCTGATGAGTAAGCGTTCTTAAAGTGTAATGGCATAATTATACTGATGACATTGAGCCTTAATTAGGTGATTTGTATATGGAAAATGAAGTTGTAAAGCCGTAATGTAATGAAAATAATCTCAAAATAGGCTATTCACCGGAGCGAAAAAAAGATCTAAACACATAGGCACCGTAGAGAAAGGCTATCACAAATAAACATGACAGTCGGTATGTTAACATAAAAAATGCACTTAACTGATTAAATGAGTTACAAAAAACAATCTTGTTTGATGGGTGAGTGTATACTAATGCGAAAAAATTGACAAAACAACAACATTTTATTGCGTTTTCGATAGGTTAAATTGATATAATGTCTCATTTGACTATAATGTGATGAATCTTGATTAATGTCTTAATATCTTTTAGTTTAATAATATAATGGTTGGAATGTGCACCTAAAAATAAACATATATTATATTAGATTATTTTTTATAAAACATAATAAAGTTACGCATTGACTATAATGAACGCAGAGAACAATAATGTTGCACTTTTATTTCTAAAGTGAAAGAGTGGCAGCAGTGAATTTCCCTTAGGCAGTTTTATCTTACATAATGGCATATTTCTCGTAATAGTACAAATCACATACATTTGTCTCCCAGATCAAAGATAAGTATATAAATCCAAATTCCCTATTCTATTTGGGGAAATTATTGTTAACTAAGGTTACTAAGTTAAATTTAATTAAAATACATTAATATGAGTATTTTGTTTGATAAGTTATCGTTATTCATCACTGAGACGTTTTGTGAGAGAGAAAAAAATAAAATAATCATAACTGTACTTACAACTCACAGAAGTCCTTAAATTACGGCTTGGTAAAACAAAAACTAAATTCGTACTGATTAATTAAATTACATTTAAAACAATATTAAAATGAGAAGAGCATGTTTACTTTCTATATTGCTTTTTTACATTTGAAAAAGACAGTTTGTACCATTAATATAATTTTACCCCAATAATTTTTTTCCCATTTTTTTTTTGGAAGGGCTTCATCAAAAAGGGGAATTTTTGTTACTATTTGTAAAGTGCTAAAATGTAGTTTTAATTTTTATTAAAAAAACCATTATTCACCGAACTTTACACAAGACATGATCAAACAAACTGTTTAATTTTACATTTTCACATTATCGAGTACACGTGCGGGATTAAGTAGATAATTAAGTCAAACCATCAATGCCTTAAATTGTATTTAGATCTTTTCACCTTTTGATACATAAGTAAAGTATTTGAAGCCTATAATTAATGTTTACATGAGATGTAAACAGACCTTTATGTTTTCAATGTATTAGCGCTTGTAATCAACTTTTCTTTACATGTATTTTTTATATGTATTTAAATGTGATATAACCAGATCTTTAGGTAGAACATAGTTTTTTTTATCATCTGGTTTATATTTTAAAACTTAGTAATCATGAACTGAAGGCCTTATGCAACGACTTTAAAAAGTATTTGCTTTTTACAGTCAAATGGAATTGAAAGTTACTTAAAACTGTAATATCTCTTCGAAGAAAAATTAATTAATTAACAGCTATCGGGATGGACCGTCGGTGTAATGTTTTGTCATGAATGTAATAATAATGATGATAATAACGGACAGTTGTCATACCGTATCAAATAATCAAGCTGTTAAGCATATTTTGTCACAGATTAGTACTACATGTACATAGTCAACATTTTTATAACTGTTGTACCAATGTCTATAAATGCACATCGTTTGTCATCTGTTATTATTTGTAAATAACGTTCCTAATTTTTTTCATATTTTCTGGACTCAAAAGCAATCCTTTGCATGATTTTGTATGATATCTATTTGCATATAAGGTTATAAGGTTATAAGGCTATAATTTATAATCATATTTGCTGTAAACTAAATATGCTACCATTTCATTTTACATGTTAAATTGCATTATACGTCCTAAGTTCTTTACATAGAGCTACGAAATAAATACAATTGCAGTTGATTGCAATCCAAGTAATCACATTTTTATAATATTTTTAGACATAAGCCATTGTATTGACAAATTATGGTCTCATAAGACATTGAATCAGAAGACACGACATGTAATAAAAGTTGAATTACAATAAAATAGGATTCGCATATGAAAAAAAATATGATATTTTTGGTATCCTTAGAAATACATTCAATTGCTGTCATTGTGTTGAATAGATGTGACAATTTCACATTTAATCGATTAAGTATGTTATATCAATCAATAATTGCTTATAGAAACAATGCAATTAACTTTTGCAGTGGATTACAAAAAAAATACATTTTGGCGTTTTAGTGCGTTTAAAAGTGTGTACTTTAAATCATTGTTGGGAATTTCTTCATACTCTTTCTGTTATCAATATTATTGAACGTTATTGTGCGCTTTTATTAATTTTTAGAAAGAAAATTATTACATTATTCTTAACAAACGATGTTTTTTGTAGAAAATGCAACAAACAAGTCATATAAGAAATAAAAAAAATTAAGTAACTTAAGACAGACAACAAAACAACTGTAGTACTATTATTTTTGAGATAGAATTTCCATGAATTCAACTCGCCAGCAGTAAAATTCCATAAACAATTTTTATTTTTAAAAACTGACTTTCCCCCATATTCCCAAAAAAAGTAAAAATTTCCCAAAATCATTTGTCCCCCCTGATAAAAAGAAAATTTAAAAAAAAATTAAATTCTTCATCTTTTTTGGGGAAAAAAGGTATTTTTTTCCCCAATTCGTTTCTCATTTGAAAATGATTTTTTAAAGCATTAATCTAAATTTATTACTTTTGGATAAGTTACTTATATCTTTTTATGATGAATTAAATTTTTTTTCAAAATTTAAATAAAATTAAAATCAAACTTTACTCACAACACTTAAAAAATTTTTTAAAATTTATTTTATATTGTTTTTAACGAAGCTTAGTGGCTAAAATATCTCAATTTGTTTTATAAGATAAATTTTCAGGGTAGTATTTTAATAACAGCATGGTGTAGAAAATCTTATATTTTTAACATCTTATAGTTAATTACCAAATCTTACTGTAAATTCTAGCATTTTATAAACTAACATGTTTAAATATTTACAATACATTTCATTTGAAGCAATAATGCAAAAATCATATTTTTTTTTTCAGATATAGAATGAAATAACGTCAATAACGCAGATATCTGTAGACAAAAGACATGTAAGTATTCGTAATAATCTAATTCAAATAGAAAGTGCTAAATGCTAAATAGAGTAAATGCACATAATTTGTTACCACTCGTAACCGTTAAAAATTTCACAACGGATTAGATACAAAAAAAAATGGTAAACAGATTTTTCCAATTCCAACCATTTACTGTAAAACAGTTTAAAAAACAAAAACAAAAAGCTTAAGTCAATATATATGTTTGTATCGGGAAATAAATAATACACAATTTCCTTTGCATTATAAACAATTTGACACACCCATCGTCCGTCACATTGATAATACACGGAATTACAAGTTTGACAGCCGATTTTGATTTTCTAAAAAAAAAAAAAAAAAAAAAAAGGCAAAAAAGTATCAAATTTCTGGTGAGGAGTACATGATGCATATCTCTATCATTTTTTTTTATTTTGTTTATATCGGTCTAAAAAAGGATGAGCTTAGAATTATTTTTTGCATCTATTCAAGTTAATTTATCTTGTGTTTGAAGCTATCTTGCTCTTTTTTTGTGTATCACTCCATCACATCCACTGTTTTATGCCCGTTTATAGTTGACAATATCTTTATCACATTTCCATTAACCATTTATATGACATTTAATATTTTCACTGGCATCGTTATATTAAGTAGACATTGTTTACACAAGCAATCAAAGGCCATCACGCAGTTTAGGGCATTATTTCATGCAAGGGATTAATTCTCAAGTTCAATCGGAAACAGCGCATAGGAGGATCAATAAGGTCTTATTAAACTTTGACGGCAGGACTTTATACAGATCAAAGGATAGTTAAATAAGCACCGAGGAAATTGCTCTTTATTGTTTGAAATAAATAAGATTACATTACCCTGTTATTGGAGAAAATTCATTGAAGAGGATATTGTTAATGACTTTCTTTGTACAGGATATTTTTAATAATAAATAACGAACGAAATCAGTTTCTGTAGAGTATAAAAAACTTAATTACATCAAGTGCATTGTCCTTTGTGAATGTGTTTTTCTTTTTTTTTTTTGCATTCTATGTTTGTATCGTTTTCTCATGCACGATTAAACGGAATTGATGCTTATGTTATGCCTTAACGATATAAAACCAACTATCGATACAACATAATTTTCAAATTTAAATGATATGCAAATTTTAAATATTTTAAGCACATTAAAGGTATTCCTTTATGGTAAATTCAGGCAAAGCAAACAAGAAGTTTGCATTTGCATTCTTTGCGAAGTTATTCCTTTCAGATTTCAAGTAGAACCGTGATGAACATGAACAATAGCAGTATTTTGAGCTAATGTATTTTATATATAATTTATTTTGCATTTATACTTGATTTAACTGGACATTGTATGTTCAATGTGGCATTTATTCCAATATGGTTAAAGCAAATCAATATGACAATTAATGTTCGGGGGCTCATATTGTTTTTAGTTAACTAACTTCACAACTTGAGTTGACATGGTATTCGTATCGCTGTTGAAATAACCATTTGCAGGATTGGAATTAAAATGACTAGATTATTAAGACCAGGATTCAATAAGCATAATAATATGTTAAGGACATTTTGAAAAAAGTAATATCTTTAATGTGTGCACTGGTTGTTCTTACAAATAAAGCATGTATGTGGCGTTAAACAGCTGAGAAACATCAAAGACACATCACCGCATCATGCGATAATCTTGTCTAACGGTCGTAAGTTGCAACATAACACGAAGTGAACTCAATTTCTATCTATTCCTAAGAATAGGGAGCGGGATTTTCTTTGAAAACAAAATTGTCACACATTTTCTTTACTTATAACTATAATAACTCTATATGCACAACGCTTAGATTGTTTACTTCAAACCACATGACCCTAAACACTGGGAGTTCGAATCCCGCCTGGGACTTTGAACTCTTTCATGTGAGGAAGCTATTGCTAATCGAAACGTCGTGGTTTTGTTGTTTCTTTGTATTATTATTTCAGACATGAGCAGTCACCTCAGGTCTTCCTTAACCAGTAAAGATTTAGAGTCACTATACGAACCATGTCGTGTGACAAGAAACATATCGTAAAAGTATCAGATGACTTTTGAAATTATTTTGTTCTGCCCATCGTTTTTCGTATAGGGTACAAGCATTTTATAACTGGGGGGGGGGGGGCATACACCGCTTTTCATGGAATTACACGAAATTTCAAATAATAACTGCCACATGGACACATCTGCAGATGTTTCTTTACTGAAAATTTCGACATTTTCATGCCTTAATGTTTAATTCTGCTTAAGCCGTCGTTAGTATGTATGGAAACTCGCAATTGATTACGTCCATGAACCGGCTCAATCTAGCCGAGCATGCAATATTTTCAAATTTGCTGTGCTGGCCGTTCTATATTGATTCCTTTCTAAACATAAATGATACTATTATGCAGTGCATTGTTCAATCCTTCAGATACTTTCTCCTGAATCTGAAAGATTAAAAAGTGATATTTATTAGTTTGGATGTGTTTTATTAGTTCTTAACTATGGTGGTTTTCATAATAAACAAAGGTTAATTTGCAAGATCTAATAGCTTATTACATAGCAACGATATTTGTAATACATGCTTTATCCAGATTGTTATGAAGAGGCTCTATGGACATGTTCAATCAAACCGATCCTCCAACATTTTCAATTTTGAAAATCTTACAGGATTCCATTTTTCCATTTTTCCCTATTTTTGTCTAGAAGGGAACAATCAAAAAAAGCAACTACGATTTCAATGAAAAGTCAGTTAAATGTAACACAAATTTCAACCAGATCGGTTAAAAAAATAAAAAAAATAGAACCGCTAGGCGGAGCATTATATGCCCGAAAGTATGGTGGCTGATTTGTGTCATCCGCGTTTTCACCCCGCGATTCCGCCAAGCGAAAAGTCGAGAATTAACAAGTTAAAATGGCGGGGTCACGCAGCAAAGACACGCTAATAAGCGAGGACGCGGGGCGAAGTTTAATAAATAAAACTTCGCCGCGCGGCCCAGTTGATAAGCGTGTTTTCGTCCCGCGACCCCGCCAAACGAAAACTCGATAATTATCATGTTAAATTTGTGGGGGCGCGCAGCGAAAACACGCTAATTTCTGCGGGGCAAAGTTTAATAACTAAAACTTCGCCCTGCGGGGGCGCGGAGCGAGATTTTAGTAATAAAACGGCGGGGTCGCGGGACGAAAACAGGATAATGAGCGGGGCCGCAGGGCGAAGTTCAATAAATAAAACTTCTTCGCGCGCCCTTGTTAATTAGCGTGTTTTCCTCACGCGGCCACGCCAAGCAAAAGGCGATTATTAACAAGTTAAAATGGCGGGTTGTAGAGAAAAAACTCGCTAATTAGCTGGGGCGCTAATTATCTTGTTTTCGACGTTTTGTTTCTTAAATCTCGCCCGCGCCCCTGCGGTAGAAGTTTTATTTTTAAAACTTCGCCCCGCGCCCTCGCTAATAAGCGTGTTTTTGCCCAACACCCCCGCAATTTTCACTTGTTAATTCTCGACTTTTCGCTTGGCGGGATCGCGGGACGAAAACACGAATGGCACAAATCAGCCAACATACGAAAGTGTTTTTTTTTTTGTTTTTTTTTAGAAAGGATGAGGCATTTTTTGTAAGACATGGGAATTAAATAAAGTATTACCTCCTTCAAATAGCAATCCTCCTATGAAGTTTGAATATTGTGGGCAAAATGGAATTTAAGTAATGCTCCAGAAACGGTTTTCAGTTTTAAAGTTATGGTGACCTTGACCTTTGACCCAAAAATCAATAGAAGTCTTCTACCTAATATAGCAAATCATCCTATGAAGTTTGAAAACTGTGGGCCAAATGGAACTTAAGTTATGCTTCGGAAACCAAATTGCTAACGGACGGACGGACGTACAGACGGACGCCAGGGGTTTAACATAATATGCCCGAAAAATTTTCGGGCATGTAAAAATGACCACAATTTCAACCAATGTCATAAAACACTTTTCATGACAATATTAATGAATAGTTCTTATTTAAAATTTTGTCATGAAAAAAGTGGGTACCTTGACATAAAACTTGTAAGATTTTCAAATCAGCTGACGGTTTTACATTGTTTACCTGTCTTGGTTAAATATAAATGAATCCATTTTTTATCAACTCTTTTAATGTTACTATATTTACTAGCATTTCCGTTTTTAATTAATTCGACAGTATAGTTTAAAAACGTAAAAAATGTATTTACGGTAAGTGATATCCGCTTATCTTTGTGGCTCTGGCGTCAACAGTATGGAGCAACCGCTCTGTGCTACGATAACACTAATCCCAAGTCTGTGATTCCAATACCATTTTATTTGTAATTGTAACTGTCACTCCCTAGAGGCATTATATTCCATTATATTAGATTCATCTATATGCAAATTGTATCATAATCAGATTTAGATAATAATACGTTGTTAACAGACACAAATTACTTCAATCGCCCAATTCAACTTGTTTACTATTTCCATTACTCTAGATCATCGACAAAACGTATAATAGCCAAATAATGTTTATAAACAATGCCAAATATCCTCTAAACTAGAATCAGATGTTCATGATAAAAATGGCTGTATAAGTGACAGTATATTGTAAGGCAAAGCACTTTAAAATTCGTTTAATGATATCAATGATTTAGCAAATGATAGTATGTATGTCAATGGTGGCTGGTAAAGCAAATTAAAACTTTTGTGCCTTCTCCTGTTTTCTCCGGTCTCCTGGTGGACTCCTTGCCGGTAGGTTGTGTTAGGGTTGCGTGCATTGACTCTTTCTTATTGATTTTTCTTTTCATAATCTTTCATATTGGTTTCGTTTTCTATAATATATCATAAAATACAATTATGATGCATTATAAGTAAAATAAAAATTACAACATTAAAATAAATAGATTAAGCAACACATGTAAGAATAGTTTCTCTTTTATCATCATGTTGTTTGTATTTTGCAAATTGCATTAAACAATGCGTTGTTTCTTAAATTTGTAAAGTCAACAAATATATCACCTTAAGTAAAAGGAGAAATAGCTATAATGATTCAGTTTGTTAACGCTCGTCTGTCATAAAGATCAGATAAACCCAATGACATACGAACATGCAAATTAATCTCACTTTACCACTCATAATATTTGTCTTAATGATTTATATAGGGGGCTCATTTCGACCTGAAGGAATTCACAATACATTTTGTGTTTGTCGATTCAAAGATAAGACATACGGGACACGAAGGTTTCTGGCGCCGCTGTCAAGTAAAAAATAAAAACTCTACGCTTACAAAATGACAACCCTGATATCAAATGATGTCCTTGTTCCCGCGTGGATAATTTGATAATTGTATTGTCGATGCTATGTAAAGGTTTTGTTTCCCACAATTTCAATCATACATATTTTGTATTATATTGGGCTTGCCAGCATATCTAAATCAGATAATACGGTTTGATTTATGTTCATAGAAAGACAGTCTAAAGGGCAGGGTGAAAACGTATTTTACTGTATTCTTCGATTGTTTTGCGTTTTGCCTTCCCTTTTCCATAATTTCGTATTGCGTCTGGCTGTTCCGAACATAATTCTTTTATTCATTGCTCATAGAGATACTGGTGGTAAATTAAAAATTACTGTGTAGATTAATCAATAAAATTAGTTTTTAGTAGATATTAATAATAAATAAGCCACATCAATAATATTCCAAACACATAAGTAAATTGACACTTACTTATCAGAGTTACTATAGATCATGTCATAAATTGGTTAAATGAGATTAGAACAATATGATTCCTTAACAAAATAGTTCCCATTGCGACTATGTGATTGCAAAATCATTTTATTTGGAATCTTAACTATTATCTCCCTGGAGCATACTCTTCCATGATTTTATTAGAATCATCTATATGCAAATTGTACCGTAATCAGATTTAAAGCACAATTCAGTCATAATAGAAGCAAATTACTTCCATAAATAAGTTTTCCCTTATTTACTATTTCCTGTTTTACTATAAAAAAAACAATGAAATCGAATAAATTCGCCATTAACGTTTTTGTATGTTATTTAACCTTTTAACGATAATAATGTTCAATTACTTAGATCCAATGTCAATAACCAATAAACACATATTTTCGGCAAAACATTTTGTTAGTGTTTGATACTGTCCGCCTAAAAAATGACTAAACAGAATACAAAACTTTACACTTTATTGATTGAATCAAGAGTAATCTTTCAAAGGAAAAGGTGCCGGTTCGTGCCAAAAATTATGCATGGAAGAGCACCTGAGGTCTTCCTCCACGAGTAAAGCTAGACCTATCCATATGACCTATAATATGTCGGTGCGCAAAAAAAACACAAAAAAAAACAACGAAAATGGGGACAGTGGAACAGGCTATTGTGAAATTTCGTAAACGCTTGTTACAAAGTCCTGAGAATGTATTATATGTTGCCAACCAAAAAGGGATCAAAACTATCTTTCTTTATAACTGCAATCTATATTTGTTTGGAAATATGTATATGTATTTGGTATGTTGTAGTATTATATGGCACCAGGCCGATTCCAGCTTATTAACGTTATTACTCACGTCTTTTTAGAAAACATTTACATTTTAATACGAATGACATTAATCTAAACACAAATAGTACAAAACAGAAATAAGTAACATAACGCCAGTTTGATAGATATTTCGTATATTTTGTACTGCAGACAGATGAATACAAAACTTATTTTATAATTGAATGATAAAATCATATCTGATCAAGAACAGGTAATTTGTTTTGCCGCCAGCCCCCCCCCCCCATCGCCACAAAAATTCATTTTTCAACATATATCAGATACACTCCCAATAAATTGCTTGTACAAAATATTAGGTTTGACAAAAATGACATTGTAAGGAATCACGTTTCATTGGCGCCTCTGTATAGTAACATTTCACATTGCTTTCATATTTTCCGCCCCTGAATCACAAGATATCATCATGTTCACGCCAATTATTTACCGATTTGTTTCATACATTGTAATATAGTTATGAATATTGTCCGCGTCCCGCAGTGAGATTTATATCTTTATTTATAATTATATGATCAAGCACCCCGACACAACAATAAGCTCCAGAAATAGTGCACATACAAATTGCAGCGTATTAATTGTATCGCTACAATTTTCGCATGAGCTTGCCAATATAGTTGAATGTTCGGTGTATAGAGATTGGATAAATGGATCGCTCGAGTCTATGTAAAAGTTGCGTTTCATATAGATACACTAATATTTGAAGTCAGAGGATGATAAGTATTAAACTTAACATTCAACACCATGTGGGGGTCTCACAAGAAATGTACCCTTAGGCTTAAAGCAAAACAAAGCAAAACACTCCCAGTTAGTTACAGGCTGGTGAAACTGTAAAAATAAAAAGATAAAGAAAATATCCGCCTAGACATTTCAAACAGCTGTATCAAATTTTTTTCTAATTTTATAGATGTTATAATAGAGTTCAAAGTGAAAAATATATAAACATATCTGGAAAAAGTGAGTCCTCGGAAGCATTAAAAACAGCAAAATTACATAAAAATTGCAAACTCGATTTGATAGTTAATGAAAAAGTGAAACATTCCTCACACTCCTAGCAACGGCTTGAGCGGAACTCAGTTCTCCGCACTTAAAAGTGTTGAACTCAATGATCCCGAAAGACCAGAAAAATATAAAAAAAGTGAAATACGGGGCAACTTTTTAGCTCACCAGAGCTAGCTCAGGGTGAGCTTTTATGATTGTTGAATGTCCGTCGTCTGTCCACACTTGTTCGTTAACACTCTAGTGGTCACATTTTTGCCTCAATCATCACCAAATTTTGTCAGGATGCTTGTCTATGTACTACCACGAATTAGTTTGAACATGTATTATCTCGGTTGAAAAACTAGGTCACAGTAGCTAAAAATAGAAAAACCTTGTTAACACTCTAGCGGTCACATTTTTGACTTAATCATCATCAAACTTTGCCATGATACTTGTCTAGGTTGATGCTGGGATGAGTTTGAACATGGGTCAACTTGAATGAAAAACTAAGTCACAGTACTTAAAAATAGAAAACCTTTGTTAACACTCTAGTGGTCACATTTTTATTCAATTGCCATCAAACTTGTTCAGGATGCTTGTCTAGTGAATTGCTCGGATGAGTTTGAACATGGGCTATCTCGAATGAAAAACTAGGTCATAGAAGCTAATAAAAGAAAAATCTTGTTAACACACTAGTGGCTATTGTTTTGATCCAAATATCCTGGAAATTATTCTGAAAGTTTGTTTTGATGATTTCTAGGTCAAGTTCGAATATGTGTCACCTTGGGTCAAAAACTAGGTCACACCGCCCAAATATGAGAAAACACTGTCGTGGTCACATTTTTGACTCAATTGTCATGAAACTTGGTCAGAATGCTTGTCTTTGTAATTGCTTAGACGATTCGAAACATGGGTCATCTCGGATGAAAAACTAGGTCACAGGAGCTAAAAATAGATTAATGATTGCAACAAAAGTTCCTTTTTGAAGCAAAGAACATAATGAATGCACCTAGAAGAGAAAAATATCACAAAATAAGAACAGAAAAAATGTTGTTTAATTCAGAGACATATGCGAGTATAATTGCGTCTGCATTTTCAAAATTGTTAGTAAAATTTCTAATTAAATAGAGAATGCAGAAGGGGTCTAACAAATAATTTGAGAATGTTGCAACTCTGTATATTTAATTACTGCAAACATTAGTTTGTTCAAAAGTTTTGACAAAACATGATACGGAATTTCTTAACTATGCTCAGATAATTTTATCTTCATAGTGTAAATACCGAATACTGTGTTAGTTGCTTGTGATATTTGTATTACCCTTTGATCGTATTCTTAAAACATATACTAGAACAATTATGTAATATGTTCTTATTATGAAATTTGCAATATGCTGTATATGTTATCATTTGTTAGATAGATGAATTTAGGTAGGTATGTCTTATAGTTTTTTTGTTTTTTTTTGTTACTAGAATAATCATGAAATATGTTCAAATATCATCATTTGAAATATGTTGTATATTTATGTAAATATTTATCAGACACCTATAGCATTAAATATAGTACTTAAGCTTTCTCAATGGATTTTCTTTAATGAATCGTTTATAATAGAGGGTTAATGTACCTTTTTGTGCATAAATCTCTGCACTGGCACGACAGTGGGAAAAAAGCCGGAGCCTGCAAGACGGAAGCAAGTGCTTCTGAAGACTACAATAAGATTAGCAATCCGTTCGTGCATAAAATAATGGGTTGCTGTCGGTAATTCTGCATTTTGTTTTTATTTGTTGTTTTTTTTTTATAAAGAATCCGATTTCGCACCCTTTTCACAAGCTTATGTGATGTCTTTGCATAGTTATGTTTTGATTATGAAACTACCGGAAAGGTCATTACATAAATCTATTTTATTTTGCACTATGAGTAACGCATATTAAAAGACACATGCAACAACGGCGCATGCTCGCATGATTTTATCCGTTGATGCATGTTTTCTTGCCCGTAAGTGTATACATGCGTGCACAATTTTTATGCAATAATGGATGAAATCAAACGCTTAAAAACTACTGATATTCACAGAACTTAACATAAACTTGTAACAGTATCATGTATATTTTACAATTATACAATTTTAAAATTGATTTCAAAGGTGTATTTCTTTTGAAACAAAATATTTTGTTTTAAACACAACACTATATTTAACATTGTTACGAGACTTTTAAACGAAACTATACACACAGTGTATGCGACATATACGCAATGCTATTTTTAAAGCTTTTTACTCTTTTTTTTCAACAGAAACTAGTTTTCTCAAAAGTTATAACATACGTACAAAAGAAGTAAGTTTTTTTTGTATCATTTTGAATTAACAAATTTGTCTGCTTAATATTCAAATCTGAAAAAAGTGTGATCCCCGGAAGCATCAATCAACAAAATTACATGAAAATTGCAGACTTGTTTTGAATGAGTCTGTAGGGATAATGTAGAAGTGCAACGTCCCTAACGCCCCCTAAAGTCAGCTTCCACTAAGTTGTGTAAAACTTATACATGTATTTCCTTACATAGACGATTGATGAAATGTTAATTTACGTTATATAAATATGAAGGAAATGTGTGTTAAATACGGGTAGATGGAATCCTGATAGGTTTTATTGACACTGTGCATGGAGGTAGCAAACGTCAATGTCCCTTAGCATCGGCTAGATCGCCAGCTGTAAAACTCAAACGTTCCACAAATCTCTTTATGTCCAATTCTTTGAAAAGCTATGACAGTTTTGAGGTTAAATTAGAAGAATCATCATTTATTTTTATTATTATCTCATTCAATTCTATATGGTTATTCTTTATAAATCAGTTAATAATTTATTACTGACTATCTTAAATTATTATCTTTGTAAACACATCATTGATTACTTTTTGTAATTTATTATGATATCCTTTAATGTTTCTTAATGTTTGTTAATTTGTAATACGAGTATTTCGTACATTGTATATACATGTATCACTATAATACACTATTTAATTACTGACTTACACACTCACAGTGAGCATTTTCTTATTATAGATTATCATTAAAGACCAATAAAATACCTTCTCGTATGCTTCTTTTCAAAGAGGCGTACTTGTTTGATAATTCTTCAGTTTGTATTTGTTTTGCTTGAAAAAAGTGTTAATTGAAATTTGCAGTAAAGATTTGTATTCTAGTTTTGCCAGCCTAAGTCTGTTCAACATAGAAAAACAGTTATTACACATGTTTGTCTGTGCATCAAAGATACATCTAGTAATTTAAATTAGCAAGAGCTTTTTGATAAATGAACGAACTGTGTGAAGTCTTAATTAATATTTACTTTTTTTGTAAACAAACTTCTGTATTTCAATTAACATACTCGTTTAATTTCTTTTTTTTCATATGTAATTATTGCACGAAGACACTTGTGTTTAAGTTTTTAACAGAAAACTCAAGATTGCATGCTTGCAGGCTGTTAATTTTTTTATCTGAAAAGTAACAACATAGATTTGCAAAATATGTATTAATGCGAAAAATCTAGACAATTTTTATTTTCAATTTATAAGAAAAGAAAATGATTCACAATGTAATGATATTGAAACAAAATATAAAACAACAAGCAATCATTATTTTAAATATAGTTTGGATATTCATCTTTACTTTAGAACGAGTATCAATAAAGAAAAATATGAGCCCTGTCATGACAAAACCAACATAATGGGTTTGCGACCAGCATGGATCAAGACCAGCCTGGGCATCCCCGCAGTCTGATCAGGATCCATGCTGTGCGCTTTTAAACCTTTTTACAAGTAGAGAAACTGATAGCGAACAACATGGATCCTGATCAGACTGCGCAGATGCGCAGGCTGGTCTGGATCCATGCTGCTCGCAAACGCACTATGTTGGTTTTGTTGTGACGCGGCTCATATAATTTTCGCTAAACGGAAACGCCATTCCTGTACCTAACACTCACGTTAGTAAAATAAGGGCATAGCTTTAGATACTTTGGAGTTTATGTCTCACAAATAATAGTATATGAAAATCATGTAAATTCACTCAATACATCCCAAACAAAAACGAAACGACCATGATGAGTTTATACTTGATTTAACTTGGAATGGTAGATATAGATTCGCTTCAGCATATCTATAGCATGTCCAAAATGATTGATGATGTTTATGACGTCGTGTTGATTTTATTTACATTAAATCAACAGCTTCAAACACTCTGATACAAATTGGATTGTACTTGTAGAAATAAAGTTTAATTTAATTTGTTTTCACACATATCTTCTAATATTGCTGCGGATAGGTATTAGCAAAGAACACCAATAATAATAATAAGAGAAAATAATAATGATTTTGTAGGAAAAGACCCATTATCATAATTTACAGATCTAAATGAATATGTATTTCCTGCTTAATTTCTTTTAAAATAGACTTACAGGACTTTGGCTTTATGCCATTCATGTTTTTTTTGTTTGTTTTGTTGTTTTTTTGTTTTTTTTTGGTTTGTTTTTTGTGTTTTCTTTTTTGTTCATGTACATGGTGCTAAAGCAAGGAACTTTTCTTTAGATTTAAATTGAACTTGATATGTTAATCAAATAAACATTGAAATAACAGTGTGTTGCTTTGTAATTTTTGGCACACTGTAATTTGAATATCACACCGATGGAATATAATTTCAAAGATGTTAGTATATTTCAGATTTAATTTAACAAATATTCTCAATAAACATTATGCATCGTACCTTAATGTGGACTCAATTTATATTCTTTTAAAGCTAGAACTAACGATATGTTGATAATTTGTTGTGAAAAATACTTAATGCGTTCAACGCATCAATTGCGACTTAAAATGCGATGCGTTCATTGAATGTCCCACGTTCTTTATTGATCCCTGTTCTGTTATGACCATTACCCTGGTGATAAATTTGTTAAATGCAATGTGAAAGTTTTGTTTCTTGCAGTTTAATCTTTATGTTTATGTATTTCTTATTAGTTTTTATAATTTTGAATCAACACCTATCTTCTTCTAATTCTGATTTTTTTTATTTCTTTTCTCTAATATAAGTGAAAGATGTGGTTATATTCTGGTTTTAGTATTTGTGAATGTTGTTGAATTAATATAATTTTAAGTATGCAAAATGATTTTTATCAAAATTTTAAAAATATATATGAACCGTGACAAATATTTGCTTTTTACATGCGAAATACAGTCAGTAATTGTACGAAAGAAGTTATTATGTTCTTATTATAGAATTGAGTAAGCATATTGGGAATTATGCTATCCGATTTTATAAAAAAATTAGAACAAATGTAAACCACTGATGATATTTGCTTTTACTCATGCAGAACACTGCCAACAGCAATTTTACATATCATTGTGTGTTTCTTTTTTACATTTGTCTAATTTATTTATTTATTTATTTATTTTTACTATTTATTTATTTATTTGGTTAAAAATTGCTAAAATGAGAAATATTACCATTGATTAATCAGAACAGAAAAAGTAAGGGAAAGGTAAGAATTCTCTAGAACAAAACAGTTAAAAGTCAATCTCGGTTTAATTGAGTCTGTTCATGAGTGCAACGTATCTCATACCCCCAAACACCGGCTCATAGTTTATTCAATCCTCAACATAAATAGAAAGGACTGAATGATCCATAAAGGCCAACGTAAAACACCACTGATTGGTGTGATTTGATTATATCTTTCTCATGGCACACTTAATGTTAACTCAACATAATTAACTGTATTGTAGTGTTCATTAAGACAACAATCGACTAAAAGACACAACAAGACATTGTCAAGTTTATGACGCACTTACAGAGTGATATTTGTTCATTTGTTTTAGCTATTGTGTGTGTATTTTACAGAAATTCGCATTCACTTGATTTGATTTTTGTAGCGTTCACTGAGTCAGTACAAGTGTTTACTATGCATTAATAAAGCATAGAAGAACAGATGGTTAGGAAAAGATAATAAAATAGGAAGATATCCCCACAGAACTAACAAAACAACACAACTGAAATTGTTGAAGGATCGGTTTGATCGAGCCTGTTCACAGACAGGAAAGTGCATGTTTACATGCTTCTATTTACACTAAACAAATGTTAACAATCTACAGTC
>NW_026866719.1:0-56674 GCF_026571515.1 Ruditapes philippinarum | reverse complement strand
AAAACCTCAGTGGAGTTCCTTTTACACATTTTATCTGACAAACTAAATTTCATTATCTCCATATATTTAATCATTTATTTTTATATTACATATATTTTTACTTTTATGCAAGTTTTGACAAAAGTTTATTTTAAATCATTGTTCTTTGTTTTGCTATGACTTTAACAGCATGTACATCAATTTCATACTAAAACACAATTAGTTATGTTTTGAACTTACAAATGTAAGCACATGATGAGCTTTTCTTGTCCTTGAGTTTAAAATAAAAAGTCTCTTTCATTAACTATGATTAAATAATGCTTATGGCATGGTCTTGAATTCCTATGAAGTAGTCATATAAGTCATGGCCGATTTAGGTCAAACTGAGTGGTTCTTTGTGTGCATAATGCAGTAGTATTATCTATTAATTCACTTATTACTATATTAGTAACAGAATTGCCTATGATTTCAACTGATTATGAGTGTCACAACTTATGGGTTTGGGGCCCTGGGCCAAGAACTAGTTATCAGCCCACTGAACATGAGTAGTGCAAAAATGGAAACAATGACGTCACATTTTACGTCATCAAATCAGCTAGCTGTAGATTGAAGCTTGCACATATTCCTTTGTTTTTAATTCACACGCATTAGGTATTTCTATGAAAATTTCCTTCCAACAGTACTTTCAGTGCTTTGATTCATTATTTCATTCAAACATTTCGTAGTGACCAATTCTTTCATTGAGTGATAACTATTAAACTGGAACAAGCCATTTGGAATACTAAAATGTTAACGTCTTATACCTTTATGTATAAGCTACCTTTCTTCATGCTCTATACAAACCATTTACGGTTTAGTTTTTTTTGTATTACTTTTATGTAGAAGTCATTTAAAATTGACTATTTTTTGTTCCCTGATGGATTTTGTTAAAATGGGACTTATTTGATTTACAGCTCGCATGGCGTGATTACTATTAGCTTTCGCTTATATCCATTATTCAGTGTTTATGCTTAATCAAGCTCGCGGTGTCTGAGGCTTTGTGGATTATGTGTGATCATCTTACATTATGATAAACAATTTAAACAATGTCTAGCGATTTGTGAACTGCTAAGGGGCGAGAACTGATATCAACGGATTTTTTCCATGATTCGCCTATCATCGGAATTTTCCGTACATGTATATATCACGGAATACCGTTAGAGCCATCGTGGTTATACGTTAAAATACAGAGGGCGACAATGCTATAAATACGTACCAAGCGCTTAATACATAAATTGCAGTGGAAAGAATATAAATACAAGTAGTAAGGATTATGCAATATAATTTTATACATGTATATGTATACAGTCTAATAGAAAAAATATGCTCGTAAACAGTTATTCAATGGGGCAGTTATACGTACAGTGGCGGATTCAGGCCTTGGCTTAAGGGGCTGCACCTACCCCCAAAGATACGTTGATGAGCTGGGATGGAATATATACGTGTAAGTTTCATGCAATAGTGGTCATAGTGTACTCCCTTATCAAAACATATAATGCTGTCATCCAGTTGTTAAGCACCTGCCTACGATTGCGAAGGTCTTTATCTAATGACTTGGACATTGAAAAGCAAAACTTATTAATTGGCCTTTTAACAAAATAAATGTCTCAGTCACTAATAGTGGCGAATAGGTATGTAACACATTAAATATACATGTATAATAAGGAAAGAAGGAAGTTGTTTATTTTTGTGACATGTGTATAGTCAATTACAAATGTTGGGCATATGTGTGTCTGATTATAAATCATACATCCCGCACACACCACCACATTCACATACATTTGTGCTTAAAGATATACTATGCACATCTTTCAGTAATATATTTTTATCACAGAAATTTATTGAAATCTATAAAATTATTACTAAATATATGTTCTTTTTAAATAAAAACACATACACATAATGTATAGGAATCTGCTTTCCTTATTACGGTTCAAGTAAAGTTGTGCCTGTCTTTAAAAGAAACTTCCATATATATTTTTTGTAATAACACTATACATGAATATTCATACTGCCAATTACAGTGTAAAGTATTTAAAGCACAATGTTTTCGTGAAGCCAAATTATATTTATTTTATTTTACAAAAAAAATCAAGTTTGTACTGTACTAAGTCGTGGCCACGAGTTACTAAGTGACATATGTGTGTGTTTTTATTTATCTCTTTAGTTATAGCCCTTTGTTGGGACAATTCTATGATACAATTGGTCATTTTGTACGTACAAAGGCCTGTTAACATTGTTTATACCATAACTTGAGAGGGACTTAGTCCTGGTTTATTTTATTGGGAAGGGACATTGCCATCCTATAAGGATGTTTGAGGTCACAGGTCAGATAAACATGACACTTCATGCAAAATCCTTGTCTGATGAATGATTTAGAAAGAATAAGCCGTAGTTTATATAACCTTAAAAGATCAGTAGATGACACCTAATAATTTTTAGGCAATTTGGTCAGAAATCAGAGTCACAATGACGCTAAATCTTTGACCAATCAATAACTTGTATAAATGGCACTTTTACGGACAAGTGAAGTAGGGGCATCCTTGTTAGGAAAATTCATATAAATAGTGTAATTTGATTGGTTATTTATCTCGTTCGCACGACTTAACTTTTTCGTGGCCACGACTAAACTTTCTCGTGGCCACGACATAGTAACTTGTTCCAACGACTTATTTATCTCGTGGCCACGACTTACTAACTCGTGGCCACGACTAAGTTATCTCGTTCCCACGACTTAATTACCTCGTGGCCATGATTAAGTAACTCGTGGCCACAACATAGTATCTCGTTTCCCACGACTTAACTATCTCGTGGCCACGACTTAGTAACCCGTGGCCACGACACAGTATCTCGTGCGCACGAGATAAATAAAAACACACACATGTCACCTTCGTGCCACCTTAAGTTTGATAAAATTCATTTCACTTATCACACACGCGCAAAAAGAAGTGTAAACAATTGTATAAGAGGTGAGTTGCCACTTGTAGGTTGAGTTATTAGAGACATATATAACTTTTTTTTCCACATGCTGGCCGAATCTTCAAAAACACGTACTTTTCGTCTGTCGCATCGTGTTCTCTTGTTTTTTTAGTAAATTTACATGTCAGTCCCCAACTAACACTGTTCTGTATACGCCCTATATAAAGTGGACGTAATTTTGTTACTCCACGTGCCAAAATACGGGATCATCCGGAAAATAACGGATGTACCGACAAAGCGACACCTGCTGTCATAATATGAACACAAATTATTGCAACTCGCATTATGCTTACTGCCAACTGCTTAGTGCGTACTGTCACATGCGACTATAATATCGCTATCGTTGTCATCTTCGTTGTCGATGCGCAGTGATCATGTATTGCATTATATTTGTAATCAGTGAATATATTGAAGCATATGAATGCTAAGACACATCAAATCAGCCAATTATTGATCAAAATGAATAGTTTAATTTGACATAATGTCGACAATATAAGTGGCAGATTTATAGCAAATTAAAGATACAACTACCATGTTACATATAGTTATAAAGAATGTTACCTTAAACACCAAACATAATACGTTGTCCTTAAAAAAAGATGCAATTAAACATATAGCATATTAAAATATGTGAGTTTGATGGTTTAGTAGGGAACACACAAGGTTGCAATTACATGAAAGTGCATTCAGTAATCATAAGGCATGATTGAATTCAGCAAAACGCAGGTTTTCATTGTCATAAAGAAGTATAGAAGAAAGCATAATGTAAGTTCCGATATCATAAAGCAAGATGGAATAAATGCATTAATTCTGTTCCATAGAATCTACTAACTCTATATGATTGTTATAAAGATAAAAATCAAATTTGGTATGTCGGCCTTTTTCAAAAATCATGGTTTTTGTTTTGCTGGCATTAAGACGTAAGCCCCATGTATTGCTATATTCTTCAATGTCGTTCAACATGGACTGTAGGGAGTTTGGATCGTGAGCAAATAAAACTGCGTCATCGGCAAAAAGTAATAAAAATAATTGAATGTCGCCAATGTTCATTATTCCATTAATATCTGTATTTACATTATTAACAATATCGTTTAAAAAGAAAAGACACAAAATGCTGCTGGCGGGGTCACCTTGTTTTCACTCCAATGTTTGAATTTATAAAGTTAGAGTTAGTCGAATTATACCTTACAAACGATTTAACCGTTGAGTACATTGACTTTATAGCCATTACAAATTTTGTACTAACATTTGCATTCATTAGTTTTTGCCACAAGTAAAGTCTATCAATTCTGTCAAACATTTTTTCCCAATCGAGAAAGGCTACATATAATTTTTTCTTTTCAGCTAGAGTTTTTGAAATAAGAGCGTGTAAAATATAAATACAGTCAATCGTTGATTTATTCTTTTGAAAACCAAATTGATTGTCAATTAATTTTTCTTTCTTATCGGCCCAATTTGTAAGTCGAGTTATAATTAGTTTTGAATAAATTTTTGAAATAATGTTATTTATTTGATGTCATTCCTCTAAAATTCTTAGCTTCCGGATTGCCTCCCTTGAATATGGGAACGATTATGCCTTGTGTCCAACTTTCTGGAAACATTCCATGTGTAAAAATTTCATTATACAACTTAACAAGAAATGGAGAAATTATGTCAAATGAGTGTTTAAAAACTTCCGCTATAAGGTTATCAGTCCCCGGACTTTTTGAATTATTTTGAGCAAAAACTGCATTTTTAACTTCTAATTCAGAAAAAACAGCATCTAATTCATTATCATATACAAAATTACTATTAAAATTCGAGCTTGTGTCAGTGGTCGCTTTGTTGCCGTAAAGATTATTGAAATGAGTAAATAGTGATTCAATTGATATGTTTATTTGTTCCTTTGAATCCGTTTTATACTGCGATTTTATATTTTTCCAAAATTGCTTTGGTTGCGATTTTGATAATTTAGTGATACGTTCTCCTTCATTTCGCTGAAATATGCGTTTACATTTTTTCTTTATTTTTATATAACTTCGTTTTTTATTCAAAAACTCATTTTAATTTCGACAGACTTATTTCTTAAAAAAATATTTCTTGCATTATTTAGCAGCTTACGCGCGTCATAACATTCTTTATTAAACCATTTCTTTTTCCCTGCAATATTTGTAGTAGATTTTTTTAACCTGTGTTTTCCGAATACACTAAACGAGTTGTTTTGCATAAAAACAGTAAATTTGCTAACCGATTCATCAATAGAATTTCTATTTAGATTCGTAACCAATTGGTCAAGAATTGATAGCTCATTCAACAGTTTCGATCTAAATATATCAATACGCGTGTCATCCCATGCGAGAAATAATTCCTGATCCGGGTCATTGTCACGTGATTCATTCGGCATGCTTTTACGTTCTATATAAAAATTTAACGCGCAGTGATCCGAAAACTCAGTAATTGGCAAAATATTAAACTTAGTAATATATGGAAAATCAATTTTACATGATAGTAAATAGTCTACAACACTTTCTCCATTTCGATTGTAAAATGTAAAGTCACTGTCATTAAGCCGACCATTCCCTATTAACAAATTAGTTGTCTTACACATTTCAATAAGTCGTTTGCCTTGTACATCTAAGATTTTATCTACATTGCCTCTCTGAAAATATATGAATTTGTTTCTAAATCGGTATTGCTATCCAAAAATCTATCAAAATTTAAAAAAATTTACCTCAGTACCAGTTCTACTATTAAAGTCTCCGTTTAACATAACTTTACCTAGTAATTTATACTTTTCTATTCCTAATTCAATTTGTTCAAAAAATATCAAATTCATTTCTATCAATAACTTTTGATTGGTACGGTGGAATATAAACACAACATAGATATATATCAATATTGAAATGAAAAAGAGTTTTGCATAATTTTAACCACACTAATCCACATTTATGTGTAGCAATTATCGTATCTTATCACGTAAATATGTTCTATAATAGATTGATATACCCCCACTATATCTTCCCTTATTAGTACCATGTGATTTTTTACCAAATAAATGGTACGAACAAAAACCATCAATATCTAATTGTAAATAAGAGTTTTTTGACAACCAAGTCTCACTTAAAATAATAATGTCATGTGATTTAATTAGTTCTAAAAAGTCAATATCTGATAATTTACGAATAAGTCCGTTAATGTTCCACGAGACAATGTCTAATTGCTCCCTGTGACCTCCCTATGTTGATGATGGAGCATATGGTTTTCCATTGATTAGCAGTTGATCGCCAACAAATCGCACTTTTTGCGACGGACGCGCCCTCAGGCGCGTTCAGAGCTAAGTCATCTACATGGGATTTCGTCTGCTACACTCGCGCAAAGTGTCCTCAACCGATTAACAGCCCAACAAAAAGTACATGAATTTGATCCTTTAAAACTCCCATACTATGTCGGGATATCTTAAAATCTTCCATATTTAGCCTTTTCAATTTCAAATTAAGTTATCCAAGTTAAAATATGGACGTATATGATTGATATAAACGTTGTAGTCCCGTAGTATTATTGCGCAATTATGCAAATTACTGCCGAAACGATTTACCGCTGTCGAAAAAGTAGGACAGCAAATTATGCTATAATAAAGGTGTAAGCTCTGAGTTCCAAGTAATTATTAGTAGGAAATTAATATTTCTACATTATACAAAACATTATTATTAACAAATCAAAAGTTTTTTGGACTCTAGAATAACTCGCGCATTAATAAAAGAAGAACTATTTTCGTGACTCATACCGCGGGTTTAGCTGAATATTCAGCAATAAATTAGATACATTTTCTAGGTCACGATATGAGTTAACCTTCGCTATTCTAAAAATAGATTCTGCTTTACCTGTGCTGATTTTCGGACATTTGGGAGTACACATTATACATGTTATAAACCAGCGGATACTTACTTTGTTCACATGCAATACTTTTAGACATTCTATACAATTGTAAGAAGCAAACAAGTTGAAAATGTAATTTAGTGTGAAAATGAAAAGGACAACTAAACACTATAGTGCTTTAAAAGAAAGTGTGACATTTAGATTAAAATAAAAACGATGTGCTCTGGCCCTTGCAAATAAAAAAAATCTAAAAAATACGGTGATGATTTTAACCAAAAATATTTTTAATGAGACGTACATATCCAAAAGAAATAAAAATACAAATGACTTAATATATTTTATTGTCTATATGCCCACTATGTTAAAACACGAAGCAATTCTAAATAACATTCTCACATGTATAATCACGGATTTATCCGTGGTATAATGTATTATGCTTGAAGTCTATTTGCATGGTTTTATTTTAGAAATATGTCGTTGAAAGTTTTTATTCCATTTACATATCATTTCTTGGAATAAATCGATAATGAAACTGATTTACAAGTTTGACCGGGGTTTTAGGCATATATTTCATTCTGCTTGAAAGTAGAAAATCTGGATTATATCAGATTGGGACACAAAATATATTGCTCCTTGTTTGGAACAAATTTTTTCTGTTATATATTTTGTGCTTTATTTTTTTTTCTAAAAAATCCCTAAATGTCTCCCCGGTTGCATGACCGTCGCATTCAGTGCTGCAGCACTTTGATTTCCCTTTCTTTCGCTCCTGATCGGCTATCGAATATAATGGTTTACGCGCATCACGCCATTCCTTAGGAATTTGAACTCCAACTCCGAGATTTTTTGTTTTTAGCTCGTCTTTTAAATTGAATGATGCTGTACGAACACGTTCACGCTCAACATAACTATGAAATTTGACAATTATTGGGCGAGGTTTCTTTGATTTGTTCGATTTCCAATTCAATCTGTTTATCTTGGGCTCATTATGTACTTCAGCTTTTAAGGTTGATTCTTAACAAGAATTGTCAAACATTTTTCTACCGTTTACAAACTGGGTCTCTTGGTTTGCTGTGGTTTTCTGTTGAAGGTTTGACTTAATATAATTGTTCACAAAATACCTCTTACCCCCTATGTTGATTTTTTTCATGATTTATAAATCCAAAAGGTTCCATTAATCGCACAAGATATGTTTAAATTATATCATCAATGCATTTGTTATTCATACTGCAACATCTGTGTTAAACGGCAAATCTCGATTGTGCACATTGCCTTTACTTAAATCTATCGTCTTACTTTAAAGTTTAAGCAGCAAACAAATTTAATTCCGTCTCCTCACCAATCCCGTGCAATAGCGAGGACGTAATTTAATCATTTAATCTAATCTAAACATACTACGGCTCCTTCCCACACTTATTCACCGCGGGGGGGGGGGGGGGGGGGTGGCAGGAAGTGTTTCACGAGGGATGGAGTTCTTATGATAACTTGTCAAGGAGTTCTTGTGATAACTGTCGCGGAGTTCGTCGGAAAACTATTGTATATACGGCCGAAACCATCGTCAAAAATGGATATATTCATCTTTAAATTTAAGTGAGTTTTAGGTGCTAAATTAAACTTTAATGATTAAGCTTGCCTTACATATTGTAGTATGTGTCAAAAACTAATTCATAGTCCATTTTTCATCGCCTCTTGCTTAAAATCTGGAAGTTTTGAGTAAAATTTCCAAATTATTTGCACGCAAGTATTGACCTGTTTATTTCAAGTCTTCATCCTTGCCATACATAATTACCTAATTATTATGCAAAATTGCAAACATAAAACCCCGGCTAACAAATTTATACCCGATTTTTCAAATGCCCCCCGAGTTCTTGTTAACTCAAAATATGTCTTGGAAACCCGCGATGCATTTTTATCATAAATAAATATATCAATTTATTGTTATTGTAAAAAAAAGAATTTCACCGTCGATCAGCGGAAAAGGATATTTTCTCAAAGTTAAGGCGTGTTTTTTTCGTTTTTCACTGCAGGGGAACAATATTTTCCGTAAATTAAAAGGGAAGCGTTTAGAATCATAAGGTAAAAACTAACAAAAAATAATACTAAATAACTAAAAAGTTTATGATAAACTAGTTTATTTCTTTTAATACGAGATTTGTTTTCATCTCATGGTATGAAGCGCTCTATACAAATAAATCCCGTATTCAGTTCACAGAAAAACTTGAATATACTATAATATTTTGTTTACATTAGAAGCCAAATAACAATACGGTGTTTCCATGGCTGTCTGGTTGCGATCGATGACTTTGATTCTATATTACCTTTCCCCATATTACTTCTTTCTATCTTTAAACAAAGGAGTCATAGAAATGGTTTTCAGATACATGTTTTGTTAATTTAAAGCTTTTTGTTATACTGTAGCGTGGAAATATCATTGCCTGGGGCGACATCGAGGGTTTTTCTCTACAGAAAATGATCGAGGCCGTAAGGCCCGAGAATATTTTCTAAAGGGAAAACCCGTGATGCCGCCCCAGGACATGATATTTCTACATAGAAGTCACTAGAGATCGATATAACTGTTTTATCGCATGATAGACAGAAATGAGATATTTAACCCATTACTTCATGAGCATTTTGTGAAAAATGGCTGTTTTCAAAAGTATACCGTTACAAGTTCAAATTGCTATAAAACTATAAAAAAAACTGCTTCAATACTAATCAAACTTGGCACAAATGTTGACTGGACCATTGCCTTTGCAACAACATGCTCAGGCTTAAATTTCCTGTTACCATGGCAACGAGAGGACATCTCAAAATTGCCAAAAAACACTATTTTGCCTTGATTTTTTCCATCAAAATTGACTTCAAAGTGCTGCAACTTCTCAATAGATTGAGATAGAGTCAAATGCTTTTCAGCGTTGGTTACACGTTACCCTATGATCGATCTGCGGCCATTTTAAGCCTCTCACAAGTCCAAAATTTTCTTGGCGATGAGGGGGACCCCGTCCCCCTTCAAACCCCCCAAACAGAAGGGGGCACACACACCTTCAGGCAACCCCCTGATGTATCATTTAGTTGGGGGCCGCGCCGAAAAAGTGGTCACTTTTTTAAACAACATTTTTCAAACAAAAACAAGTGTTGGGGGCCTAAATAAGGCACCTTTTCACCATTTGAATCACCAAAGGGGGGGGGGGTGAAAAAGGCGTATATATCGCGTAATGGGTTAATTAGACATAAAATTTCAATGTACATTTTGCTTCTTGAATTAAATTCTTCGGAAGCTCGATTATACTTTAAATGGCATATGTCTATTACCGAGTTTTTATTTATTTATTAAGAACCTATTAGATGTATGGTGAGAGTGCCTGATTTGTTGGATGACCAAATACACAGAAAAACAAAGCTATAAATAATTGTGACGATTACCACCGTTTGATCAGCATTTTAATGACATGCCAACAGATGGATCAATAAAAACGATTATTGTTTTTTTTTCTTGGGTCTCGAATATTAATATTGCGAGTATTTTGGTACAGTCCAGTGACCGTTGTGTTTCTTGACAACGGTCAAAGTTATACATCAACAAAATGTACTTGCATAACTGTGCTTTGTTTGAAATAACGCACACTTTTCTCAAGAAGTGTGCGTTACCTGAGATATCACAATGTGCGTCATTACCAATAAAGCATGTTACTGGCGTATAACAGTTGAGGAACATCAAAGAAAAATCACCACATCATGCAATAAGAATGCTTTGTATAGACATATCACAATTTTTAAATGTTATTTAGATAAAATTAAGTTTATGAAATCAAGACATCAATAAACCGGTCTCAGATAGTGTTGGTAGTTTTCACTCCGTATCACGGCAGTAAGCCACATTGAATTTACCAGAGAACAGTTCCAAGCTGGCTGTCAAGCAGTTTACCAGCACTAGTTACCTTCACTTTCGCAAGGAACTGAAATTTCTGAACATACCAGAGCGGATCGAGGTACCGTGCGAATGACCGTAGATCAATCACAAGGAAAGTGAAATGCAACCTCTGGGAATCAACCCGGGTCTACTAACCGGCACGGTACTCAGAAAATCTGCTCTTAATTTAAGAATAGAATCTGGTAGATGTAGTAGAAAGAAACCGATTTGAACTACATGAACGCACATGTCAGCTTTTTGTAATACCAAAATATTGAAGACGAATTTCGTTTTTTATACTTTTACATGTTTGTAGTCTGTACAGGAAATCCGTACTCAATTCAAATTAAACAAGATATTACTAGATCTTACTTCAGTAAAAGTCTGTATTATTAAAATCTATGTAAATTTATTTATTTTGCAAATAGTTAAAAAATATGTATCATGTTAATAAGTTAATACATAACCATGTTGGACGTGTTAAAAACTTTTTCATAGATATTGTAAACTTTCAGTTGCGCGCAAGTTATGTTTATATTAAACTGATATTTTTTATACTTTATTTATTATGTACATTTTTTTTCTGCAGCAATATATGTTCATTCTCCAAATATTACTTTAACCATTTTAATTATTTTCATGTGCTTATGTCCATTTATCTCTTATATTGTAACACAATACTGTGTTATATAATAGGATTAACGGAAATAAACATTTTCTTTTCTGTTCATACTACCGATATTAAAGCTGAAAAAAAGATTCTACAAAGCGAAATTTGTAGGCTAAAAAATTGCCCATAACAATACAAAAATTATTAATGAATAGAAAAATTCATTTCCCCCAAGTGACATTGTACATGTTCCGCCCCTTATAATAAATGTATATTTGTGCAAAATTGTGATGATTGGGATTTTTTGTCCACTACAAATAATTTAACACTAGTTTCAACATTTCTTTTCAAAAAAGCAAACGTCTTTTCACGCTGAACCAATATTGTGCCTTATTCTACGATAATAGCCAAACTGTTTACAAAATCGATTTGCCTTAATATTCCATAAACATTTTTCTAAAACTTGAGATTTGAAAAAATAAAAATGAAAGCTTGATATGAATTCAATGACAATTTATTAAGTAACTAGATTTACATTTCTCCTTTATGGTACGAAAAATGAATAAATATCTAGGGTGATATGAAAAATAATCATTTGGCTTACTAAAAAAAGTAGCAAGCCTTTAGAAACGTTCACATGGGACATTCTTGTATTCATATTTTCTATTAGGCGTATTGATTTTGTCTATAATATTATATAGTCTATCATTTTTATTCCTTATCCATCATTTTTGCTGCACAGAAATTCCTCCACCGGCCAAAGCCGCTATCCAAGCGACAATATCCATGGCAAAATGCTGCATCGTAATCCATTTGATCGTTCTCAAGTTTGTCGACAAAGACCGCCATTCCTACCATAAGGAAAAGACCTGGAAAAAAGTCTAACTTGTAAATATGTTGACTCATTTACACCAGTATTGCCTCCAGGTTCATGCTTAATTTTTCCCAAAATGTATAAAATTAAATATTTCCAAGTGACCAAAGAGAGTGACTTTCACTTGTGGCAAACGGCGTAAATTACCAAAATAATATCAAAAATTATAGTAAACGACCCTTGTTTTATTGCGGTTAGTCCTCAGCATAAAAATATAGTGGATAAATGCCTGAAAATCATCATTCATCATCGCAATGAAACATGTAATAAAACTACATTTTCATTTTTCTTAAAATATAAGTACATTTCTCAAAACGGGGTTGTTGATTTTAATTGAGGAGAAAAAATGCTCATCTAGAGTTAAACGCCCCTCCTATTTTTAAAACAAAACGGAATTAAATAAATGTGAAACTTTTGGACATTGCATGTTACAGCGGGATAATTTGCTTCAACTTCAAGAACAAGACAATTGACAGTGATCAACCATATTTCTACCTAGTCATTATGTTTGACCACTTTTCTACGGTGGCACTGAGGTGATGACACGTGCACTTTTTCCTTCGTCTCGTGGAAAGTCCAATACGAGTTAATATATCATTGGAAGGAGATAACTATATCGTAGTAACGAAATTCTTACGTGGGAATTTACTGTACGCATTCATTTCTCACCAAATTATTTTTTTGTTTTACCTCGGAGCTCGGTCTGGACGTCTAACAGTGCCTCAAAAGGACATCAAATTATCAAGTAAATTCTTAGAAAGACATTCAATTCAGGAGATAATTAAGGTATAAGTCAGCCAGTCAAAATCAAAGGAAACCGGAAAGTTCTTTAGATTTTCTTTACAGATTAATTCCTACATTTTTTTTAAAGAACTATTAAATCACCATTTTTTAACTGACTGGATATTAGCTTTTTTAACCGTGAAACATTAAATATTTCAAACCTAATTTTTATTGCAGTTATTGTTTAATGCTAATATACGAATCCTTAAAATATCAGATTTGTTATTTTCGATTTTTTCTACAGCCAATGTTGAACGTCATAGCGGAATAAATGTATCAGTTTATTTAGATTACTATTATGTATCAAATGAAATGCAAACATTTAAAGAACAAAAGTACATCAAATTTGAAGGGGTGTGATTTAGATTTGCTACTCTCTAAATAAGCATTATTTATGTGACACTTAGCCCTCTTTAAATACATTGCAACTCGAGTATAGAGTACAAAATGTATCTATTTGTGTACCAAAATATTGGAACAGTTTAAAATATAAAGAAGAAAAAAGAATGATCACACAAGACTCACCCGCGGCTATATCAAGTCCTCCCGCAACAAAGAACAGAATTTTTGTGTCTTTCATTACAAACATTACAAGAACCCCTGTAACAATAGCAGCCGCAGACAGTATTACACCGAGTATGACGGTCGCACGCACAGCACGCAAATCACTTAGCATATCATCGTCTTGTACTATAAATAGAATAAAAAATTGAACAATATCATTTTCAAATATTAAAAAAAGAAGAATGAAAATTACCCGTTACTTATTATAAAACATGGCATTTTGTGATTTGTACTTTGTAATGTAAGAATTTTTTTTTAGTTAATTAATTGATAAAAGCAATGTGCTTTTTTCCATTCTGCCATTTTGAACAATCTTCAAATTGCTTAAGCATTCTTTTTCTATATCATCGATTTTAAGACCAATACAAATGTAATATTTTACCAGAAATGTAGATCTACACGCTGGAATGCTTACCGTTGTCAGAATTTAGGTCAGTACAGACCTTGTTTCCGCTGATTTCAAGACAACTTTCCCATAATCCGATAGTAGATTTAGATGAGCCGACTTCCAGACTTTCCCATAGGGTTAACGCAACCGCTAAAATAGCAAAAAGAAGAGCAAAGCCGGAAACGGCTATTCCGACAAATCCGAGAATGTTTGCCATTGTCGTAAAGTGAGTATAATACTGCTAAAGCTGTTCCGAAAAAGGTCCAAACATAAAATGACCGATGTAACTTGAAGCAGGTTTTGCTTAAAACTGTTCGACTCGTACTGTAGCTTCGTTGTTATTTACTCAAAATGTTTTGTTAACTTGGAAGTACATGTAGGCCTATGTTCAAATAAATTATTTGTTTCCTGTCAGTCGCAGTGAGATATGGACTGTGCGTTATTGTAAGGCCACGTGTAGTAACGCTTCAGATTGTCCATTGTACTGTCATATTGTAATAATCGAATTGCTGGGATATAAGTGAAGCACTGTTTTAGTTGTAGAATAAAATACTTCAAGAGCTACTAAAACAGCATGTACAGTTGGGGAACGATTAACGATTAAAAAACAAAATGAAAACAACAACAACTAAAAACACGCACTGTAGTCATAAATTATTTCTTAAATTTGTCTTATTTGAACCGCCAAAACGATGGTTTAAATGTTTAGCTAGTATTATGATGAGAGGGTGTTAATGCACATTTTTTGCAGGCATTAATTAACATCTGCAGAAGCACAAGCCCGCATATTAAGTACGAGCCGTCGGGGATGCATTACGTTTTGATTATAAAACTTCAGGGGCCGCCATTGCATTAAGCTGTTTTTACTATTCACCCTGAGTCTTGCATATTAAAAAGAAGTCTAGCGACGGATGCTTGTCTTCCGTTAAAGTATATTTGTGTGCATGTTTTTTTGTGCAATAATTCAATTTAATATACAAATGTAATTCAATATTGCATATTGTATAGATAACTCGGTTTGATGCCAACACTATAAAGTGTTGAGAATTGAGTACCGCTCAAGCCGGTGCTAGGGGGCGTGAGGGATGTTGCACTTATTCATTATCCCTCACGTACAGACTCAATCAAACCGAGTCTGCAATTCTTATGTTATTTTGTTGTGAATAATGCTTCCGAGGGATCACTTTGTTTCCAGAATTTTGACATAATTTATTGCAATTTTTATTTCAATATAATTCAGGATATTTAAATTTAGCATTTAAAACAGTTCAATCTGACATATAAAGGTAATTCTACGTACCATAGTTTAACATGCTATCTAGAAGAAAATTTATTATACCAATTAAGACGTATACATTGTACTTTTATGCAAGAATTGCGTTAATTAATGCACATTTTCGTGATTATCATCTGCAGAAGCACCGGGTCGGTTTAAAAGCGCTGCGGGCTTGGCCTGAAAAAGCGTACCCGTGCTTTTGCAAATATATCAATGCAAGAAAAAATGTGCAAAAACCTCTATTCAATGCTTATGAATTTAAATAGTATCATATCAGGGGGACAGGAAACTTACATTTAAAGAAAAAATGACTATTAATGTTGCTTTGGAAATCAACATAAGTTTATTGTGGCAACAAGATATTGAGCGAAATTTTGTTTGTCTTGGAGTTGTTAGGTTAAAAGTATTCAAACAGTATGGTGAATAGCTGAACAAACAAATGTCTTCCCCTGAATATGTATCTGTTTGTGAAATTATTGACACTAATAGTTTTCAATCATCGTTTCGAAACTTACCGATATTGTCGTTCAGTGAATGATTATTGTTCTCGTATATTTTTAATATTTACCAATAAAGTCTTCATGCTGTTTTTAAAGAATTCATTTAAATGAATTTTATTTAGGTAAGGTCGTTGCTTAAAATATTCAAATTGTGAAATTGAAAATATGAAATAATTGAAATGTTTGTATGTAGGTTCGTATCGTCTTTTAATAGATTTTTTATGTTATTAAAAGAGCGTTTTCTATATAAATTGGTTTAGAGATATTTGGGCCTTCTTTTCTAAAGATTTCCCGTTATCATGTAATTCGTTTATATAATAAAAGTATTAAATTGCGGTTGAAAAAAATCTTTTTTTCTTTCTTTTTTTTCAAAAGAATGTATGAAATATTTCTTTCGGATAGTAATTATTCATTTTTAAGTTTCAAGACTGGGAAAGAAAACTGGCAAACCTGTCACCTTTGAACTTAAAAGTCGCCCGTTTCACTATTTGACTAGCCATTCAAGAGGAATATAATTGTAAATAGTTATGTTTAATTGTTGCAATGAATGAATGTACCTAAAATATGCATAAATATTGGCTTGACAAGTTAGTTTACTAACGGGATGAACGTGGGATGACGATGGAAATAAAATAACTTAGTGTCCACCTTTATTTGTCATCCATTGAAAACGCTGTATTTCTGAAAAAAAAAAAATATCTGCGTTAATTTTCATAGAAGAAAAAAAGTCGATACTATATCAAATTCCGTTCTTTCTCGCCTTCTATTTTGCATGGTTCTTCATAGAACCGCGTTCGTTAAAATAGTCGTTACGTGATAAAGTGAATATTAATGAAGCCAAATCAAGTTGGCACTAAGTATGCTCAACTTAGTATTCATCCGTAGCTGTTCTACAGAAATTAGAAACATCCTCCTCTTGGAACAGCACGGATGAGCACTCACATATGGTATCCGGACAATTCCCCTCCCGGACGATTCCCCTCCCTGTAAATTTGAATGTTTTTTCACAACCCGGACATTTCCCCTCCCGTTATTTTTTTACGGCGGACAATTCCCCTCCCGTTAATTTTACAGGGCGGACAATTCCCCTCACGTTATTTAAGCAGAGCGGACAATTCCCCTCCCGCTGTTGTCAGAGCGGACAATTTCTCTCCCGTGACTGTTGAACATATATATGTTATAATATTGTTTATGTTAAAGACAAGACATGTCGATTTTTTGTAGCTTATTGTGAAGTTGCAGTACATGAAAAACGGGCACATGACAAATCAGCACATAAATAAAACATTATAGTGTTCCGTGGTATACATCTTTTCTACGTGTCATACTTCCTTTCTTTATTACAATGAAATTTTACTCGCTGATTTGTTTTTAGCAGAGAATGACCTGTGCATGTTCAAAGAGAGTACCGTTTGAGCAGATTTCGCAAAGAGGGTACCGATATGGATATGCACCGTGATTTTTGCAGCAGTAAAATAATTGTAAATAATTGGTTTTGTAATCAAGGACACATTTAATTAAGGGTATCATTGATTAAAGATTCTTTATTGACAATTTGTTTATCTTCAGCAGCGGCGGCAATGATTAAAGGCGGTATTATGTCACCTTTTGTGAAATAATGCTTCTTCCGATGCAGTTCCGATCTTTAACAGTTTGTTGTTAAGAGTAAAAACTGTCATCTTTAATAAGAATGGTTATAGATTTTTTTACACACAGTAGCGGTTATGATTAAGGGCCGTATAATGTCACGTTCCGCTCTGTGAAAAAAAATGGGAGGGGAATTGTCCGCTCTGCTAAAATAACGGGAGGGGAATTGTCCGTCCTGTAAAATTAACGGGAGGGGAATAGTCCACCCTATTAAAATAACGAGAGGGGAAATGTCCGGGTTGTGAAAATAATATGGAAGGGGAATCGTCCGGAAGGGGGATTGTCCGGGATTCCTCACATATACTTAACCCTTTCGCTGCCAGAGGGTTATTTATTTATTGATCACCTATTTGCCAGAAAGTTTTCTAAGAAATTACTATATCATTAATTAATATAATTATTATTATTTGTTTTTAGTATTATATAATTATATATGTTTCCAAATCTGCTAGTATAATAATAATTATTGTCGATGGTATAATTATCTGTATATTTATTATTATTATTATTATTATTATTATTATTATTATTATTATTATTATTATTATTATTATTATTATTATAGAAATTTCAGTCGAAAAAAAACGAACAGCAGAAAACCTTCCATTTTTGTAACATCTAGTTTGTAGGAAATGATAACATGTAAAACTTAATTAAAGTGTTGATAAATGATTTTCTTTGACATTTTTTTTCCATTTTTTACAAATTATGATAGTGCTTGTTTGGGTTTGGATTTACGAATAAATAGAACATATTTGTTACAAAAATCATATAGTCAACTGGGTTGAGAGCCGGAAGTTCAATGCAGTCTCCAAGGGTCTAATAAAAATGTTTACATTATATCTATACCATATTTATAATTACTTGTTTAGATTTTACCATATTTGCAAAATGCTATTAATTTTACTCTAAATGTATGTTTGAAAATATCGTTTAAGTTTATAACACCTTTATGCACCTGTTATAAAATTTAAGCAATATTTAAGAATTAGCCCTACTTTTATTTTTTGAATAGAGTATCCCTGCCGGTTGGTAAACATTGCGTTAACAACGCACTTTTAAATGTTTTACATGAATTATCAAGTCAATAGAGTATTTCTATTTAATATTTAGCGTACCATTATACTAACTTAAACTGTTGTGATGTTGAACGTTCGTCTGTCCGACACTTCCCTTAAATTTGCACAAAATCTCCTCCTATAGAGGGATTTACCACTTTTTATTAGATGTCTTGTTCATTGTTTTTTTTATTTTATTTCAAAATTAATTAAAATATTTCAAACAAATATTTGGTAGCCATGACAACCAACGTTAAAATTTATTACACTCATCATGGAAGAATATATAAGTACACCTACTATATCTTTATAGTATTTCCAAGATTTTGTCATTTGAAAACTCTTCTAATGAAATTGTTAAATTTATTTTGATTTTAGCCAAACAAGGCCGCAAAAGGACGTGTGCGTGACTCTTTCACTTCTCAAAATTAGTTCAACTTTCACGGAAGTGCCTTTGCGTAAACTGTCGGAGCTTTGTGATTTTGATAATTTTTTAACCAGTTATGGCAAGGGTCTGTCTATTAGAAAAACCATGCAATGGTCCTTTATTTTGCTTTCACATCATGATAAAATTATATAATATATATACAGAATGATAATTTCTCGCAGTCATTTTAAATTTACCGTTTGTGTTGAGAATAATTTAACAAGCGTGCTATTTGTGAATAATGTTGGTTCCCTGTCTTATTGTTAACATTTTTATGCTCGTTCTACCTATTTTTTTCGTACGTTTTTATCATGTCTGCTGCAGTTCTTCTATATTCTAGGGTTAGAATTTCTAAACTCAATAATCTTCCTGTATGTCTTTACATGCCGAAAGTTCGAGAAGCACTTTCATGCCTATTCTCAAACTCCTCACCGCGGTTACGTCACGCTTTGCTACTTTAACTGTAGCTTTAAACAGTAGCGTTTCTGTACTGATCAGGGGAAGTAACCGCTGCGGGGAGTTTGGCCTATTCTCTGAACATTTTCATTGGTAATTATATTTTATTTATCAAATAAAAGGGGTTCATTTTACTGAATTTCACTCTAAATGTGAAGAGCAAACCTGCCTTTGTTCGCATAAATAATTTTTAATTATAAAGCCTAGGTTTGACTTTCCATTTACTTTTATTGATTTTACTATTTATATATTTGCTAAAATCATTTTGCAATCAAAGAATAAAATCAGAAATAAGAAACTCATTTGCCGTTTTTTACAAATCAGACTCTTTTGATGCAAACAGCACATCTTTCTATCGCATACTCAAAGAAATTCTTATTTGGTGATAACATACCGCAGGTCTAAAGTAGAGCATAATTTTAGAAGTCATCGTGATATAAAATCAGTTAGTTGGTTGTAGACTAATAATCCATAGTCTTTGTCACACGCTAAATTGACAAGTTTCTACGTTTTTTGTCAAGACAAAATTATTTTTTTATATGTGGGGAGCCATGAAGATGCTTTTAATAACTTATTTTTGTCAGAAGAGAAGTAAATTTCAAGACTGGGACAAGAGTTCCTCTTTGCATTCACTGTAAAATTATGATGAAACCCTTGAATGTTAAAATTGAAGGGTTTAAACGGCATTATTGACTACAGCCTACAAGAACCCCATTGTTAGAACTAACTACTTGTACATCTATGCTATGCCTACAGTATATTAAGGCTTTCCCTGCAACCCCCACAGTGACTTGTTTATTTATTTATTTATTTAATATTAATAATAATAATAATAATAATAATAATAATAATGTAATAATAATGATGATGATGATAAATTTGCTGGGAAAATGCAAAAATGTGTATTTTTAAATTTACAAATGAAAATGCATCAGAAGACATCATTTAATATGTATGTTCACTTTTTCCCTCGTCAAAAAAAATTAAAAAAATAATTTAAAGAAAAAAAGGAGAACTAGGAGTATGAAAGGCTTCCTATAGGCCTGGCTGATTAAAATGACATTGAAGCAAATGAATTGCTGTCATTTTGCTGCTACTTCAGTTTCTTTCTCCTTCTTGATTTAACTTAACAAAAACAAAAAAAACAAACTGGATATATTGAATATTAATTATTTTATTTTCAGAATAAGGACTGCCCAAGCAATATATCGTTTGTTTACATATACTACTCCCGGTCAAGTTATGAACTTACATTATTGGTTATATTTACATATTAAATTACTGGTAATCTTTACGTTCATTTCAGGATGCCAACACTTTCTCCCTAGGTATAAATATGGTAAGGAAAATCCCTCAAATGTTTCTCCTCTTCCCAAATAAAAATACAACTTTCTAACAATTTTGCCACGTGGAACAGTCTTAAGGTAAAATCAGTGCTGCGTCCAGACCCAGCCCCCCCCCTTAGGTAAGTCAGGCTCCTTGATTTTCTTCCATTGCCTACTGTAAACCCAGGCATTTTTTCCAGACCACCTGAATTTTAATATATATATATATAGGGAGGATAGGTTAAATAGACTAGGAGGGGGCCCTGTAAGCCATATCGCGATCCATAATGAGCCATCTGGGCAAAGATTACTCTTAAAGGTATATGATATATATATGCTCTTTTTACAAACCTCATGAGAACGATGATGAATCCCTTAATCACCTCTAGACAACCGTGAGTAAGATCCCCAGGAATAGCTCAGTTTGGATCTTTGGTGATTTTAACATGCCAAGCATAAATTGGTCAAATGATTCACTTACAGATGGCTATAAGCACTAGAGCAATTATGTCGGCCTTTTGGAAAACCTTCTAAATTTTAACCTACAGCAAATGGTTACTTTCCCAACATGAGGAAGCAACTCTCTTGATCGCTGCCTAACAAATATGCCCGTTCAAGTTCAAGTTCACAGCACTGAAACCATATCCCCTCTAGGATCCTCTGATCACGACATTGTTTTCCATGAAATAAAGGTTATAGAAATAGAGGCCGCCCCATCCAACCTGTAAAAGAGAAATCAAATGTTATATAAGAAGGCTGACTGGTCAAAATTAAAAAAACAACTTCAACTCATTTACCCAATCCTCCCTTAAACAAAATCATACCGACTTAAACTCTTCCTGGCTATAATTTTCGAATGAACTAACCCTTTCTCAGTTCAATCCATATCCCCTTAAAGAGAACGAACTAAGAACATCATTGGAAAAATTAGGAAACGTGATCGATTGTATTCAAAAATTAAACAGTCGAACACCCTCTCGATGGACCTACTTAGCAAATTAAAAAGCTTAGAGGCAACATCCAAAAAAAAAACAAACAAACTCATACTGGTTGTATTAAGACAAGGTCATTTTCTCTGGTGATTCACAGCCAGGAAAGAGTAAGAAGTTCTACTCTTTCATCTAATCAAACAAAACTGAAAACTGTGTAGTAACACCTTTAAAGAATGGTGGTTAAACGTTTACTGATCCTAAAATGAAGGAAGACATACTAAATAAACAATAAATATACCATTAAGTACAAAACTACAAAACTATCCAAAAATGCCAAATGTCAACATAAAAGAGGATGGAGTAAAGATATCCTTAAAGGCCTAAATCCAGGCAAAGCCTCTGGCCCCGACCAGCTGTCCCAAAGGTTATTAACAGATCTTCATACTGAAATTGTCCCAGTTCTCACACACATCTTCCAAGTTTCCCTTTCCCTAAACCTAAAAACAGGTACTGTCCCTCATAACTGAAAGTATGCCGTCATTGCCTCTGTTTATAAGAAAGGCCCAAAATGCATGGACAAGGCAATTTTTATATTGTCGCACCCAACAGCTTGTTGTTGATGGTCAAAACTCTGACAACGTACCTGTTCTCTCTGGTGTACTCCAAGACTCGGTACTGGGACCTTGCATTTTCTTATCTTATATAAATGATCTCCCTGATAGTGTTAAGGGCAAAGGCTAGACTATTTGCAGACGATACAATAGTATATCATACAATTTAATCAACTCAACATGCCCAAACCCTCCAAAAAGATCGCAACAGTCTTAGAAACTGGGAATCTGATTGGTCTATGGAATTTAATCAAGATAAATGTGAAGTCCTTAGTATCAACCGCAAGAAACATTCCCTCATAATTAACATGGGCAAAAACTAAAATCCACTGAGGCTGCAAAATATTTAGGTGTAGCTATTAGTAAAGATTTATCTTGGACCAATCATATAAATTACATAAATGCAAAAGCAAATAACTCACTCAGATTTATAAAAAGAAATGTCAAAACTTCCAACAAAAAGGTTAAGTTAAAGATAATGCCTACAAAACATATGTTTTTTGTTTGTTTGTTTGTTTGTTTGTTCGTGTCATTTTACGCCTTTTCCCAACAGTATTTCAGTCAAATAGGCGGGTAGTTTCTTAACCATCGTTCCTGGAGTGTTACACCAGTACTAGACTGCCTTCCTCAGTGCTAAACTACCAAAGCATCTCCCATGGATCGAACCCACGCCAGAGAGGTAACTGGATTAGAAGCCATCGACTCTAACCCCTCGACCACGGAGGTCAAAAAAGGCCCCAGTTAGAATAATGTTGCACATCCTAGGCAAAAATATCTGGTTTACAAAATAGAACAAGTTCAAAGGTCAGCTGCCAGATATGTATACAATGACTCCAATTACACCAGTAGTGTATCTAAAATGTTAGTGATCTTAATTGGCAAGCTCTAGAACAGAGGCGCAACATCAGCTCTGTTACCCTACTCTATAAAATCCAACACAATCTTGTGACGGTCGACCATCACCATCTGACACCCAATAGAAACCTGGCCTACCTCACATCATACTTAAGGACACAATACCACACCTATTCATTTCCCACCAGAAGAATTCTTCTGTGGAATGGCCTACCCGTGTCCTTACAAGCTAGTCCCAGTTTAGATATCTTTACTGGGCAGCTGCATCCTTTTTAACAGTTCTAAGTCAGTTTTGCTTTTTATCTTTTTATCTCAGTCTTGTAGAATCAATCAACTGCCCCGTACTTCACTTCAGTGTTGATATATTTTTCTGGTCCTTCGGGATCATTGATGCCAGCACTATTAAGCGTTGAGAATTGAGTACCGCTCAAGCCGGTGCTGGGGGGGGGGGGTGAGGGATGCTGCACGTATTCATTATCCCTCATGTACAGACTCAATCAAACCGAGTCTGCAATTCTCTTGTAATTTTGTTGCGATTAATGCTTCCGAGGGATCACTTTGTTACCAGATTTTTGTAGTTTTCCTTTAACTTGCTTTTATCAGATACCTATAAATTTGCACTTAACGCGCCTGTATAATTTAGAATTAGATGTAGAAGTTTGGTCGGTTTGAAAGTTTCTATTTATAACGAAAGATATGTGTTTCCTCTTCTCATATCATATAATTTTTTAAATGATGAAGTATAAACAATAGGTCGTAGCATGGACTGGGGGAGAGGGATGAGGTAGGGGATAATATCAGACCAAAGCGTCTGTATCATGGATGCTCCTAATAATTTCATCAGTCTTCCTTTTCTTTATCACTTTTAGGCGTTCTCTTATAATACAACCCGTCATCATACATAAATGGCTCACACCTGCGTCGAAAGTTACTTAATTTTCTTGTTCTTGTCATTTTAATTGAAGTAGGATATTTCCTATTCTTTACAAATTCTAAAAGTTTGTCAAACAATTTATTCTGCGTACACAGACGATCGACATTTATCTATACTCACCTGTGTACGCAAGAAGTGTTTCAACTTGTCGACAACATCTTTGGAGTCGCCATTTAGTGTTCATTGATTGGCATTATCAAAGTAAATCAAAGAAATATTTTCGGAAATGATACAGTCGACACAGGTATGACATAACAGACACCGCCCAGTTTGTTTTATCAAAGTAATGGCATTGCCAATTATTGATTAACTAGCTATCAAAAGTTTCATTTTTTTAACAAAGCTTATGTTTTAACCAATTAATTCAAAGTTGCTCGACGGTGTTAGAAAGCCTCGCATTGCCTTCTACTGTCAATTTGTCCCGTCAACAGTTACTGTCATCGGGGAAAAAGGGAATTGAAACTATACATTTGATATAGTTATACTAATAAAAAGATACTGTAATACTGCACGATATTTGTTACTTCTAGTACTAACGATAAAGTGATAAAGAAATTATTTTTTCTCTCAGTGAATATACCTAATAACTTATAAAAAGATGATGAAGGCATTAATGAAGGCAATACATGACAGAAAAAAAGAATAAAAGATTGCCTCCTCTGGGCTTTGAACTCATACCTTACAGAAACTCTGTGTTCTCGCTGAAAATGAACACTCATTCTGAAAAGAGAACTGGCATTACGCATTTAATAATTCAAATTTCATTTTTGTATAATATGTTCACCTATTTCTTAAGTTTTGCCGTTGTTTTGTCACCTGCTGTCGCGACAGCAGCAGCAGTACCAGAAGCAGCAACAGGCACAACAACGACAACATTAACAATTACATGTATACGCAATTGTAATATGACGTTGACTTATAAAGAGTATGTTAGGAGGGGGTCAATATTTTATAGATAAAATAGGGGGTCGTTATTTTATATATTATTGGGTCGGTATTTTATAGAAGGAGGTCACTATTTTATATAACGAGGGTTCAAAGGTAAAAGGTAATAACTGCCATTTTTGCCGAAAATGACTTTATGTTCTTTAATAATGTACTTATTGTCCTTTAAATTATGTCTGACGAAAATATAATAGAAATATTCAAACCTTATAAAGGCAAAACATTAAAAGTATTTTGTCATAACTTCTTTTCTACAAATTATGTAGGGGTAAAATGTTCTAAGTGTACTAATTACCTGTTGTTTACCAGTTGTTTCACATGTTGTGAAGAATCTGTAGTGGGAAAAGATTATAACCGATTTTATCACCTTTTTCCTCTCATAGAATACTGCATTCATAGAGTTCTCGGGCGATAGTTGTTATCTCATTGCCCAAAGAATTTGCTCTTGTAGATTTAAATGCAGCGAGAATATAAACGAAGGTGAAAGACAGAAAATATTCAATACATACTGGTCAATGGGGGAAAGTTGGTGGCAAAATGACTATTTTCTAAAAACTCTCGATGTCGGTTCCAAAACAGTTGCAAACGCAGTTTAGCACAAATTTAAGTGATACGAAAGTTGCCATTCAGAAATGGAATGTAATTCCATACCTGCATCTATCGAGCAGGCAAAAAGCGTCACAAAAGTACATGTTCCATCTCAGTGGGAAACAGTTATATCATTGACACACAGGAAGCAACCATATATTGTCGTTCCAATAAAATACACTGACTTACTAGATTACAAGTTGTACAAAGAACACAACTATGACTCAATGAAAATCGATGTTAATGGAGAACGTGTTAATTGGCCGAATATAAAATGGATTCCAGTTCGTAAATACAGTATTTTTGTGAACTATGGTTTTGATGTTAGTGAGTTCAAGGAAGTTAGGTTAATGCAAGCAAAGAAAAATCTCTTAAGGCTCCACGAAAGGCTTATATAGAGAAGCTTTCTATATCTGCTACAAAAAAGGCTGATTTGATGTCACTTGTTGCCTCTGGTACAATGCCGAAGGAGTACGAATAATACTATGAGTCATTGCCATGCAGCAAATCTATAAAAGACCAACTTCCAGTGCCTTCTCTTAGTGAGAGTGAAGAAGATGAGTGAAGGTCATGGAATAATTATAAATTAATGACAAACATTCACATTTTGTGACATGAAACAGTGTTCTTTATTTACTTAACTATGATATGGGTGACTAATATCCTTAATTGCTGATGTATGGGGTCTGTATGACTTCAGTTCGATTATTTACAAGAGAACATTCAAAATAAATGAAAATTTGTAAACTAAGATTTTAGTGCGTATTGTCCTACCTTTTTAGTTATCAATATATTTCTTTAGAATCTAAATATTGAGCAGAGGTACATATTTCATATTTCTATGAATGAAAAATGTCAGTTATGTGTACGAGTATTATTGTGCATGTGTATTAATGACAATTACGTAAGATTTTTCAAAGAAAGGACATATTTAATAAATTTGCAACAGTAACAATAACTGCAACATCAGAGGAACAAGGCTATAACAGCACTTATAACCTTTTACCACAATCTATCTGGAACTTTTATTGCTAAAATATGAAAGACGAGATCAACAAGGACGGGCGGCGTTCAGTGAACGCAGACCCCACCCGACCCAGCAACAAGAGCCAGCGGCAATAAGCCCAGGAGGACCCCAAACAAAAATAGGACAGGGCACAAGGCAGAGCATTGGCAGGCTAACCACTAAAATATACATAAGAATAAATAATTAGTAACTGATAAGGAAATAAAAGAAAACAAATAAATAATTGAATAATAGGCCCGTAAAGTCAAAGGGCACGGGAAGGAGACATGAGACCCGGGGAAGGGGGGATAATAAAATAAATAAAAACTAGGGGCAAGGAGGAAGATACTTACCGACGACGAGAGAAAACATTAAGGGACACAAAAGTGTCACATAAACTTTCGGAAGTAAAAAGGTCGTAAGTAGAGTTATTACCGTTTACCTCCCAACCTTGTTGTCTTGACATGATCTAAGTACATTTATTACCTTTTACTTCTGTAAAATGATATTATTTTGCTGTTAGAACTTTAAAACAAACTATACTTACAGTGTTTTATCAGCACCAAGTAAGATAAACTTAACAAATATATACAGAATTTACATCTTATAAATGAAATGAAAACAAAATAATTGAAGTAGAAACAAAGATAAGTCCTTGACAAGATTGAATGTTTCACTGAAAATATTGCTTTATAAGTTTTGTGAATAACATAGGAGGTTCAATGAACAGTAAAGTAATCAATAAACATAAAATCATAGAACAATTAAACAACAAATTATACAGCCGCCAAACATAATTATTATGAAGACGTTGATACTTGGTTGCTGCTAGCCATTAGTTGATAATGACCCGACGATGTACATAATGGTCTGAGGGTCGAAGGCCTGTTCTAGGCCATGAAATTTGAAGACTTTGAATGAAAAGACTCCCGTCTCATGGTCACGGTAAAGATCTGTGACCATAAGTAACCCAAACATACAGACTAGAAATATTATACCCGTCCCATGATCAGGAATAATAAAACTTGTTTAATACCTATGTTACTATATATAGTAACAAAATATTTGGTATTTCAAGGCCATTATGGCAAGATCTAGGTCATTATGCAATTTCGGCTGCCTTGATACTCGGCGTTATTTTTCGATAATGGGTGAGTGAATGAACGCACGTACAAAATGACGTAGGCCCTAGACTTTCAAGATGGCTGCTGTCGTTGAATGAACTCTTTGTCACTTGAACACAAAATCAAAAGTTTACATGACATAATCGATTGCAAACAAAAAAGGATAACATTGTAGATTAAACTCTAGAAAAGAATAAATAACTCTACCTCAGAAATCCCAAAAATGATTTCAGATTGATGGTAGAAAAAAAAAGGATCGTTTGCATTTAGAGCCAGACATCTGTCTCAGTTCACAAAAGTTCATAAAAAACTAGCACTATATCTCACAAAAAGTATAACGAGTATTTATCGATATAAACAACAATAAAACAACATTTTTTTCATATTTATTTTGTGCTTTAATGTTTTATAAGTTAATCGGAGGGTTAAACTGAATGTAACATTGACAACTGTCCGTTTCTTAGAATGGGTTTCAACCAAGATTTGCGGAGATTTTTATACGCCGTATTTCGGACATAGGTATAAAATACATTAATACTTGGTTGTTGCACGCCATTATGCGATAATGGTCATCGATTCCATAATGTCCTTCGGACCTGCGGCCCTCAGGTCATTATGCACAATTTCGGGCCATTATCGCATAATGCCGAGCAGCAACCAAGCATTAATCTCTAAATAATATTTCTTTACCAACTGGTTTTGTTGGGTTTCACTTTGCAATAACAAAGTAGGGGTCATATGGCGACTTTTTTGCTATATTTGTGGAAGAAGACCTCAGGTGTCCTTCGTGCAGTATTTTAGGTACAAGTGGAAACCTAAGAAAAACCACCAACGTTCAGTAAGCTAGCTGAATAGCTTCCTCACATGAAAAATCAAAAGTCTTTGGTGGAATTTGAGCCTACAGCAGTGAGGGGCAATCAACGACCTTTACCAATCGGACACGGACGCCCAATATAACATTAATCAATTTTGTACATGTCACCAATGATCAACTTTGTCAGCAGAAGATCTACTTGTATAACTTATTATTCTGGGATCATCCTGGGTATTATTTAACTTTTTTTTATCTTACCATAGCAACCATAATTGTGATTGAAGTAAAACATCATAATGATGGATATTGTAGTAAAATTAGTCCAAAAGATATGAATTTATAATGAAAGGGTTGGCCTTATAATTAATATTGTCAGTATGAAATGCAAACAATATCTTATAATCTAAACAAATCATACCTGCAACTAAAAATATCTCAAACGCAAAAAAAAAATATTTACAGAAGTGACAATTACCTCCATATTATTTTAGACAAAGGAGTTTATATAGGTCTTTGTATTTTAAGGGGTTTTGAAATTATAGGGTATAGTCGGACCGACTGACTTACCAACGTGACAAAGTGATTACAATAAAGCCCATGTGAATTAATGGGATATAAGTTCATAATGTGTAAATAAATTTTTGACACCTTTAATATAAAGAGCTAGATATTATTAAGTCTTTTTATAATATGTATTTTAGTAGATCTTCATAGCTTGTTCACTATTGTAAAGGGAAATGAGTCAATAAGTTTTTATAATAACAGGAAGCAAACTCCTCATAGTGATTACCTCCCTGGCAGAATTGTAATCACTGCCTTCACAGACGTCACATGATAAAGAAAGTACATGACATAACGTCGAAATTCAAATGGAAATATCGACCGTTACATAGAAAAGCCAACGTCAATTTTTTCTCTTTCTGTTTTATTTTTAACTTTTCGTACCTACAGTGTACGTCCGTTACATTTTATCAAAAAATTAACAAATCAAATCAAATCAAATCAAATCAAAATTTATTTATTGTCGGAAAATATATAACATTTTACAAAACATAAGCTATGTATAGCTTTTGACCGACATACATGCATAATGATATAAACATAAAACTCATAAAAGAAACACATTAAGATATTAAACTTTGAAAGACAAATGGTAAAAGATAAGTTAAATTACTATAATATGGGATGTAGACATTAAATGTTATAATTTAAAATAAAATAATAATAATTAATAAATAGTAATGATATGCTAAGGATATGCTTAAAAGTTCTATACTGTATCATAAGTGAATAAAAAGATACATATCTAGATAAAATGCGGAATATATTAGCACATACATCCTGGACTGCTATAAAAGAAAGGAAATATGATATTGAAAATGAAAAGGATCACAAAACTGTTACCACTAATTAGGTTTTATAAATAAAAATCCCCAATACAAAATTTGTAAGAAGTGATCAGCAGCCTCCTCAATAAGCAAACTTCGCAAAAAGCTGACAATAAGCAAACAAAAATTCAAGCATACTGGAAAAATAATACATGTACATAATCATTTATGTTGAGAATATTAACAAAATTTAAGCCAAATGTGAAATAAACAGATACATGTAAGTAAGCAGCAAAACAAAAGAAAGCAGGCAAGAAATAAAACTGAAGATGGAGCTAAACTATAATGCAGGTTTATTGACAGAAAGTACATGAGCAACTCTCTCCATTCCATGCACCAATTAGACTTTTAAATTGGTCATAATTCACTTCCATTCTGAGGTGTTGAGGAAGTGAATTCCATAGTTTAGGTGCATAGGAACGAAAAGAGTTGCTGCCATAACTGGTGGTTCTTACCTGAGGGATAATGGCTACATTTTTATACCTAAAATTAAAAGAATGAGATTTTATATTAACAAGATCATGTAAGTATGTTGGTCCTTGTTTATGAATAATTTTATGAATTCCGAGGGCTATAGTTCTGATTCGTCTTAGTTCGTCTTAATTTGGTAGTTTAGATTTTATTAAAAGTGAGTCATAGTCTGATTGATAGTCATCATAAATGAATCTTAATGCTCTTTCTTGAATTTTCTCTAGTTTTTTTGTGTACTTTTCTCCACAGAAGTGCCAGGTGACAGGGCAGTAATTAAAGTTTGATAGTATAAAAGAGTAATATATGTTCAATTTCCCCAATTTACATAAATTTTTACCTATTCTCTTTAGCACGTTTAGTTGTTTTGAGGCTTTTTTACAGATATCAGAAATATGATTATCAAATTTGAGTTTAAAATCAAAAGTTACCCCTAGAAGTTTAACAGATTCATCACATTGGATTGTACTATCATTTAAATTGAAACTAATATTTTGATCCCTAGTTTTTTTACCAATAGCAATAGCCTGGAATTGTCGGGGTTTGCTTTCATATGATTGTCCGAAAACCATTGTATTAATGACTGACTATCTGACTCTAAAGATTCAACAACATTGTCAATGTTTGTGTCACTGCATGATAAAGTGTTGTCATCTGCATAATTATAAAGATCACATTTGTGTACAAAATCAAAAATGTCATTTAAAAATATGTTAAATAATACTGGGCCTAGAATAGAACCTTGAGGAACCCCTTTATAAATATCTTTGAAAGAACTTAAATTTGATCCAAATTTGACGCATTGTTTCCTATTTGTTAAATAATTAGTTAATAAATCTAGGGCATGGTCGGAGACCCCATAACATCTAAGTTTCATGAGAAGGAGGTCATGGGGTAGGCAGTCAAAGGCTTTTGACAAATCCATTAAAATAGCTGCTATGTATTTGTTTTCATCCAGTGATCTTTTCCAGTCTTCAGTAATTTTAAGTAGAGTGCTTTGACAAAAGTAGATCTATAAAAAATAATGAAAAATAAATTAAAAAGCTAAAAAATATAAAATATCAAATTATTTGTGATGGCAGAGATCTCTGTACTGATATGGGGAGATCACTGCGTAGGTTTCAAGAGATTGCAAACTCCCGCAGCGGTTACTTCCCCTGATCAGTACAAAGTAGCAAAGCGTGACGTAACCGCTGTGAAACAGGAAGAGGAAGTGAGACATTTCCCTTTGTATCTCCATTGACAACCAAAAAAGAAAGTAAAAAAGACAGCGATTTTTCCAGCCATCTTTTCAGTTAGGTAGAATTTTTTCAATTTTATGACATATCATTTAACAGTCAGTAAAAATTAATTTTATATACAGTATAGAAATCTACATATTTTCAAATTTATAGTAAAATGAAATTGTAAGTTACAGTCACAGGCGCTAGTCACATAATCAAATATTTTACATAATCGGTCTATATATGTATATAGATCTAAAGATTATATACATATACAGTATAGACCGATTATGTAAAATATTTGATTATGTGTCTAGCGCCTGTGGTTACAGTACTGTATAGTGTTTAAGTGTAATGTCTTTACTGTATAACTGTCTGATCTTATCTTTATGTTATATGTTGTTTAATTACTGTACAGATTCATTGTTGCTAATTGCCTATAAACTGAACTCAATTAAATACTTTTTTTATCATATTTTAAACTTAATTATGTAAATAAATTTCATAATTTAAAACTATCTGGAAAACAAGTGTCACTCGGACACATTAACAGTCAGGCATACTTCCTGATCGCTAAACAAGGGGATTCCCCTTCAAGGCTTCCCGATCAGGCAACAAACGTCAAAATCCTTCCCGATCGGGAAGTTTTTTTGGTCTTTTTACGTAGTTCAGGAAAATGGCCGGTGCATAACAGTTTTCAATCCACTTCAATATGAATATTACACTTTAGTTCAGAAAAGATACATCTAAAATCCTACCGAGTCATTTTCTTTTAAAATGTCTACAATTAAAATAATCTGAAAGTGAACTTAAGTTAAGTTTTTAGATTTTACCAAAAACTAGCCACTTCCCGATTTGGGAACGTTGCTTCCTGATCAGGCATCTAGCAAAATATTCATCATTAAAAGTTTAAGATACACTGCTTCCCAATCTGGAAGTACTTTATATTTGTAGTAGTACCTGGCCTTGATGATTAGAAATTGCTAAGCCTGGTCAGTTTTTAAAGACATGTGGCAATAATTCAATCACAACGAGTGGAATATATCTGGCGAAGCTTATGCCCTTGTTAGGCGTAATAATATCTATAAAAACATTAGCTATACTTGAAGGACAGTACAAAAATCATCATTATAATACAAAAGTTTCATATTGTTAAGATTGTATAGCACATGTTGAACAGCATTGCACAGGTAGTAATTTCTCAAAACAATTACCATGCAGCTCAAGTAAATAAGTTAAATTAAATGTTGACTAGAGCTCAATAAAATATTATTTTTTGGCTATAGCTCAAGACGTGTTTTTGCACTTCATGTGTTTGTAGTGAATGTGTCATATTTCTGTTTTCTGAAACTTAAAGTGTATAAAGCTATATATCTGATGCAAAAATTATTGTTTGAATTTTAAAAAAGTATACTTCCAAAATGATTGTATGAAATAAATATGGTAATTTATTGCCTTAAACGCGAATGGCGCCAGCACAAAATCATTGCTAAACGGATAAAACCCTTTAAAATAGCAAAACAATATTGTGTTCCTGTTAACTTACAAGATTCATGTGTATTATTCTATGTTACATTACTTTTTCGGGAATCAACCATATAATAATGGAACCAGCATAATTTTGCTGTTGATAAATTTTATTAAAATATTTCATAAGGTATAGAACATACCCTTTAAGCCACTTTAATTTTAAAAAATGAATAAGATTTAAGATAAAATAAATAAATAAAACAAGAAATATCATAATGACATATATGTCCCCCTTTCTAGCTGAAATTGAATGAAATCTATCATAAATAAGTTAAACAAAATGGAGAGTAGCTGGAATAAAATATATATTATCATATAAATGTAACTATGAGCATCTACTTTGAACATTCAAGGTTATTGTGACCTTGTCCTCTGACCTAGTGACCTCAAAATCAATAGGGGCCATCTACTAGTTATGAAAATTAAAATGTGAAACATAAAAAACTTGATAACTTGAAGATTATGCGTAGCAAACCATTCTGACATTTAACGCCCTGTGACATTTGACCTAAAGACCTCAAAATCGATAGGGTTCATCTACTAATTATAACCAATCATTAAGTGAAATATAAAAGATTTAGTAATAAATAGTTTTCAAACTAATGAACGGAAATCATTCTGACATGTAACCAAAATCAATAAGGGTCATCTACCACATATGACTAATCAACACATGAAATAGGAAAACTTTGTGATAAATACATTTCAAGATATAGTGCGGAAACCATTTTGACATTCAAGCAACATGACCTTGACCTTTGACATAGTGACTCCAAAATAAATACATGTATAAATAAAATTCCAGTTAAAAAGATAATGAGCCGAAACCATTCCGAAATTAAAAACACCTGTATCTTTGACCTTTAAGCTAGTTACCCCAAAATCAATATAGGTTATCTAATAGTTATGACCAATCAATATATGAAATATGAACTTTTTGATAAATAGTTTTTAAGATAATCAGCAGAAACAATGTGGTCTAACGACGGATTAACAAACATACTTAAGGTCACTGTGACCTTGACCATTGACCTAAAGACCCCAAAATCGATAGGATCATCTACTAGTTACGACCAATCAATATGTGAAATATAATGACTTAGCGATAGATAGTTTTCAAGATAATGAGCTTAAACCATTCTGACATTTAAGGTCCCTGTGACCTTGACCTTTGAAGTAGTCCACAAAATCATAGGAGTCATCTACTACATATGACTAATTTGGAAATATGAAGACTTTGTGAGAAATAGTTTTCAAGATAATGAGCGGAAACCATTCTGACATTTAGGGTCCCTGTGACCTTGACCTTTGACATAGTAACCCTGAAATCAATAGGTGTCATCTACTATAGTTATGGCCAATTAGTATGTAAAATATGAAGACTCTGTGTTAAATAGTTTTTAAGATAATAACTGAGGTCTACCAATGGATTGACGGACCAACATTATTGTAACATAACATAACATATATTTTATTCAACATAAAATTGTATACATACAATTTATAGTCATACAGGTATTGTGTGGACATTAGCAAGTCAATATACCCGCTCTTCTTCGAAGTGGGGCATAATGAAAATAACTAGGACCGGGTATGAATAAGAAAGTTGATGTTCGAATATTCGTTTTTCCATATTCGAATATATTTGAATATTCGTTTTTACAAAATTTGAGAAGACACCACCTATGATGCTATCATTTGTATCTGAACTGCTAGACACACTTGACTTCAAAACATTCACACCATGACTCACATGCTGATTTGTTGCACAGATAACTTTATTTGTTGGTGTTGTCCCAAGCAATCTAAATCAGCACGAAAGAATTCCAGAATAGAACGCGCTAACTTAAAGAATAAAACTTCCCAAACGGGAAACATTCAATGGTGAATATTATGCTAGATGCCTGATCAGGAAACAGTGTTTCCAAAACGGGAAGCAGCTACTTCTTAGTAAAATCGTAAAACTTCACTCAAATTCACTTTCAGATTATTTTAATTTTAGACATTTTAAAAGAAAATGACTCGGTAGGATTTTAGATGTATCTTTTCTTCACTTAAATGTAATATATTCATATTAAAGTGGGTTGAAAACTATTCTGCACCGGCCATTTTCCTGAACTACGTAAAAAAAGGCCAATAAACTTCCCGATCGGGAAGGATTTTGACGTTTGTTGCCTGATCGGGAAGCCTTGAAGGGAAATTCCCTTGTTTCCCGATCAGGAAGTATGCCCGACTGATTAAATCAGCATTATTACATGAAAATTGCAGACTTGTTTGACTGGGTCTGTACATGAGGGGTAATTGGAAAGCGCATCATCCCTTACGCCGTCAAGAACCGGCTTGAGCGGTACTCAATGTTCAAGAGCGGTACAAGACTGGACCTCCTTTTCTGTTTTGTTCTAGGGTATAAATGACAAAAAGGAAGAAGTCAAAGTATTTTACTTTGTTGCTTACTTATACCATTTTCCCTTTCCTTACATTTCAGAATGTTTCAATCGACCGACAGCAGAGCACATTTTTCACTGATGTTATCAGAGGTTTTAGATGATATTGGTGTCAATGAAAGAAATATGAAAAAAGGAAGAAGAGTTTTCTTGCTGATAGAGACAATGCAAACGATGACACGGAAGTCATTTGGATTCAATAATATATTATATATACTAGGGAGTCGAAGTGAAGGAACAACAACTATAGGACTAGAGTCAGACAGTGACATTTTATTTTGTTCGAATGATGCCAATGTAATACAGGACCGGTCAGAATGGGAAGAAGGTAAAGTAAACTACTTCATGATACAGGATGAGAACACTACCCCTGGGTATTGTTTTCTACAGCTATTCCAAAATGACAAACCTCTTCCTGGCACTATCATTCCTGATGGCTACCATATGACTGATAGAAGGGGAAGAATTTTGCTTAAGAACACAATAAATACTATGTTAGATATGCGTGTAAATGAAACACGGGAAGGACCATCTATTTGTACACAAGGGCCACATGGATTCAATGATTTAGACTATGTGCTTGCTTATCCCTGTAAATCATGGCCAAAATCAGCATCTGGTTGGTTAGAGAGACATCGTATTAGCAGATGGCCAACACAAGACATGAGAAGAGATGCAGCCAGTACCTGCTGTTTTGTTGTTCCAACTGGAAGTAAGGTCAGTGCAAATCCTGAACTGGAATGGAGAATATCTACATCATTGGCAGAAAGATGTCTTATGTTTGATTTAAATATGACTCAAATAAAGTGCTATGTTTTCATAAAAATGGTTCTAAAATCTTTTCTAAATCCTCAAAGGGAAATTAATATATCAAGTTTTATGTGTAAAACAATTCTATTTCATTGTATAGAACACAAAGAAGCAAGTATATGGAAAGAGAACAATTTATTAGATTGTTTAAAAGACTGCTTAATAAGATTACACAATTGTGTAGAGAAGGAATATTTGCCACACTTCATCATACCGGAAAACAATTTGATGGCTGGCCAATTTACGGCTGAGACAAAACATAAACTTTTAAAGAATATAAGTGATTTTATTCAGAATGATGTACAAAGTATTTTAAAAATCGATATTGATGATCTTGGACTAAGACTTAGATATAAACTGAACTTAGTATACAATTTAAATTCTTCTCTGGTAGATTGTAGAAGTTATTTTTCTAACCATTACTTTTCAATTTCAATGGAAATCAGTAACAACCATTACTCTCAATTACAGCTTTTACATAATAAAGATATAAGAATAATGAAGCACTATGTGGAAACACTAATGACCTATAAGAAAAATGATAATACATTAGAACAGGCTGCATGCAAGTTTCAAGCACCATTAATTTGTACCACATATGGATCTGCCCTGGCTTCAGCAAGTATAGGTTTAAAACATCCAGTGTCACCTCAAGCATTGGTTTGGCTACTAGATGGTTTTGACTCAGACACCTCATCTGGCAGACTGAAATTGGCTTCAGTATTCTACAGTGAAGGAGATATGGAGAAAACTGAAATAATTTTGAGACAGACTGAAAGTCAGTTTCACTCCTTTCCTGTTTCACCTTTCTGTGGCTGCAGGTATACAATGCCTCGACCACCAGAAGCAACAGCAGAATTTGGAAGGTTTTGTAATAAACAAAATGAAGACTTTGTCAAAGATATTATAGCATTTTGTGTCAGATTTTTAAAGCAAGAGATCAACTGTGTTCCACATGAACTACAATATGAAATGTTCAGATCTACACCAGATGACATAAAACACAATAATCAAGCTAAAGACTTCTGGATGGACTTGGCTGTAGTTGATTCTCTTCCTTTCCTGTACTTCCTACAATATAAAGTTTACAGGCATCTTCATAGGTATAAGGATAAAAAAAAGCTATTAATAAACTTGCAAACACCATAGAAACAGATGAAAATCTTACACATAACGAAACAGCTTACAATGTTTTAGGACAATGTTTGGAACAAGAAAACATACCTAAACAGGCATTAAAATGTTACCTGTGTTCTCTAAAGCAAAGAGCAAGAAACAATGTGGCAAAAATTCATATATGCCGGCTTCTCTCCTGTTTACTTGTTGGAAAGGAAAATTGACAAAAACACATATATCATGAAATATTTAATTATAATGTTATGCTTACTTGAATCTGATAAAATAGATATCTAATTGGCTTATTTTTCAGTGTATTCCATTTATTATATAGGTTGTTGATGGAAAATATAGGAGAATATAACCATAATGAGAACTGTATTATGACTGGATGAGCTAGGAGAACTGAGAATATGACTTGAATGAGATCTATATTATTTGAGGTTCTATATAACCAGAAAGAGATCTATATTACTGGAGGTTCTATATAACCAGAATAATATCTATATTACTGGAGGTTCTATATAGCCAGAATGAGATCTATATTACTGGAGGTTCTATATAACCAGAATGAGATTTATATTACTGGAGGTTCTAAATAACCAGAATGAGATCTATATTACTGGAGGTTCTATATAACCAGAATGAGATCTATATTTCTGAAGGTTCTATATAACCAGAATGAGATCTATATTTCTGGAGGTTCTATATAACCAGAATGAGATCTATATTTCTGGAGGTTCTATATAACCAGAATGAGATCTATATTACTGGGGATGCTAGCTGATGGAGGAATAGAATATCACCAGAATGAGATCTATATTACTGGAGGTTCTATATAACCAGAATGAGATCTATATTTCTGGAGGTTCTATATAACCAGAATGAGATCTATATTTCTGGAGGTTCTATATAACCAGAATGAGATCTATATTTCTGGAGGTTCTATATAATCAGAATGAGATCTATATTTCTGGAGGTTCTATATAACCAGAATGAGATGTATATTTCTGGAGGTTCTATATAACCAGAATGAGATCTATATTACTGGGGATGCTAGCTGATGGAGGAATAGAATATCACCAGAATGAGATCTATATTACTGGGGATGCTAGCTGATGGAGGAATAGAATATCACCAGAATGAGATCTATATTACTGGAGGTGTTAGCTGAGGGTAATATTGATCACAGAAGATTGTATCCTCCATACATAATGCCAGCAACCTATTAACACACTTATAATATAACAAATTAATTTCATTATATTTTAACATTAAGAAATGTGAAACCAATCAATATCCACATATTAACAATATCTTTTTTTTTTAATTCCCCAAAAGAGAAAGAACATCTAAACACTCGGCAATCTGATTAATACTTTCTATTACTTATTTTCAGGTTTAATTAAATTCTAATGTTTAGATCCTTTAGAAATTATTACCTTTACACTAGAATATCAATTTAAATCGATATTATGGAATGCGTCTTCACAGTTTGTATATTTTGTATGATAGGACTGAATATTGAATATAATTGTATTAAATTGTATTTGTTACACTTTAAATAACCTCTGCGCTTTTCCCCCTAATTTGTTAACGTTAATTTAGTTGGTGCTTCGCCTTGGTGTTTTCGGTTAAAATCTATATTGTATTGGTTGCCATGATTGAAATTATTGGATTAGTTTAGAACTTGTTATTAACTCTTTGGACCAATCAATTTTAAAGTTATCATTTGTAAGAACAATTAAATATGTACATGTATTAATAACCGGATGATTTTCTGTTTTTCCTATCTTGGCCCGGGCTGGCTTTCAGCTAGGTCCGTTTTGTGCAGATCCTCACTGCTTTAACAATATTTATAAAACATTATAGTTTTGATTCTATTATATATCATTTAGATTTTTATATAACTTAGGTTTTGATAACTTATTAAACAATCACAAAATTTCTGTTTGTTAGTTTAAACTCTTATTGATATACTTATAATACTTAATTTACATTACATACATAAAATATCTTTGTGCGAATATAAATCTCTGTATTTGTAATATGCATGTTAATAAATCTCACTGTGTTAAAGTTATTAAGTGTTGTGTTATTCTCAGTTAATATTTAGTACAGGTAGCATCCAAAAACCACCTTCCTAACCGCTGATTATGCAAATGTTGTCTGGAACTTAAATTCATTTTAACCTGGCTATAAAGTGCAATGTAAAGTTAAGTATACAATCACCTGTAGTCCGTCTTTTTATTTGTTTTTTTTCTGTTTCTTATTTGAATTTGCATATTTTTCTTTTTTGTAAATGATATCAAATAAGGTCATCAACTTGCATCATCATTACATGGTCAGAAGCCTTTTGCTTTGACATAAAAAATCAAGCGACTGATGATAATACTTTTAAAAGCATTTAATATATTTTCTGGTAACAAACATAATATCAATTGTAATAAAATTTGTAAGTACCAATTATTAAACATGCAAATATAACAATATAACTCAAGACAAGACTTGTCGCGCTGGAAACAGACAATGCCCCCTAAAGCTGAGCCCAATAAAGGAACCCTGGGCTTTGACTTAAAGGCACGGGTACTATAATAAAAAATAAAGAGTCTTAAACAACACTTTCTGTTATACTCAGTATGCCTAGCTATTTCAAAAAGCATCCATAAATGAATGACCAAGATGTGACGAGGTACAACCATCAATGTACTATCTTGGACATCCCAGTACAGCCTTAACCTTTCTAGTTGTTGACCTGAGATTTGCTCATGACAAATCTTAATGTACCTCAATGCTATGCCTTGATATTTCAAAATCCACCAATGAATGACAGAATTGATTACTAGACATGACCGTCAATGAGATGTCATCTTAATAATCAACATTTTTATACATTTTTTTTTCAAAATCAATCAATGAATAAGGACGCTGTGCACAAAACACCATCATTATTTTACAATAATGATTTGTGATGTATAAATGTGACCGTAACCTTTGAGCTGGAGACTTGATTTTTGCATGTGACATGTCATCTTAAACAGCAACACATGCTTGCAAAGTTATTTTAAAATCCATCCATGAATGATACGATTTTTGACTAAACTTGAATTGGACATACAAGTGTGTCCGTGACCTTTGAGCCGGAGACCTGATTCTTGTGCTCAACACTTGGTCATCATTTTCAAACATATTGAATTCAAGTTATTTTCTAAATCTAGTAGGAGATTCCAGCGGATCAAAAGATACACGTTGAAGAAAAAATTAAAACATCTTATACACACTGGTTTCAATCTCATTTGAAATTTAAAAAAAAACTCACATGAATACTGCACATTTACTAGAGTTTTCTTTCATAAATAACACAGTGAACATTAAACTTAATACAAACACTCATTCACATTTTTTTTATGAATATCAATTGCATTCTTATAAGAGTACCGCATGCGGTCTTAGCGCAACGATTATCATAGCCAATTTTATTCATATATAAGATAAAAAGAGACATGACTCTTAAAAATATTGCCTTAATGATAATGCACATAGTCTTACTTGCATATTGCTTAAAGAATAATGCACCTGATATCTCAAACTTGCCATATCGTTACCTGTATAAATTATCATAATAATCAAGCAGTCTTTAATAGTTTCTGAAATCATTCAACTTTATTACCAATTGTGACAAAACAAAAGTTAAAAATCGGCAAAACTTCAATAAGTTAGCTTAAGAATAATTCTCCTTGTGTAAAATGTGTGCCTTAATTAATGATGATGTATTCCAAGTTCCATGTACTGATCACTTTAACAATTCTAAAAATCATTTCAAACGTTTGAATTGTGGGATTCATTTTGCACGAAGACAAAGAGCAAACTCCTAACAGTGATCACCTCCCTTGGCAGATTGTAATCACTGCCTTCACAGACGTCACATGATGATGAAAGTACATGACATAACATCGAAATTCAAACGTCATTTTTCTCTTTTTTGTACCTACGTTTGTTATAGTTTATCAAAAAAAAATATCAAAAGTATACAAAATAATGAAAAATAAATTCAAAAGCATAAAAATGTTTTTTTTATTTGTTAAAAAAGTGTAAAAGTGTGGTGTATTGATAAGGGGAGATCACTGCGTAGGAGATTGGACAAAGGGGACAACAAAGACGACAATGGCGCCATAGCATAGTAGCTGGACTTTTTCTTGCACGGACGAGCTTATAAGTAAGATTTTCAGTTATATTTAAAAAACACAACAACAAGAGTTGTTTGCTGACATATTGTCCGATTATTCTCTGTGCTTGATAGTAAAAAAAGTGCCTGGATAATGTGAAATTTTTCTTAGTTCACAAAGGGTCATAACTCTGTCAAATCTAGAGTAACGGGTATTGGATAGTGACCTCATATTAACCTTTCAAGTAAGTGCCTGAAGTTTAACTTGTACTGTATTGAAAACTCAATATAATAAACTATTCTAATATTTATTTACAGAAGTATTAACAGAGGTCTTGCGATATTGCATGTATCTTGTAAAGTGTCTATCAAAGAGGGCTCTGAGAGAGAGTTCTCAGAGTGTGCATATTTAATCAAGTAGGCGGAGCTAATCTCTAAATACTAACAACACTACACAACTTATTCCCTTACGTGCACGCAAAAACTTAAACAAAGTGTGACGCCGAGAAACAAGGAGATTACTTTTGTTAAAATAATAGAAAAGAGTTATTTTTCAAGTTTTGGAATGATGTAAAGTAAACAACAACCAATTGCGAAAAGTGCTAGGTCAAATACCAGAGTTTTATTTACTGCAGCGTCTTTAAAAGCGATAATAAATGTTAAACAAAAACAATTCCTGGATTAAAAATATCAATTTTGAATTTAAATGTTTGTTTAATTCATGTGTAACCATGACTAAAAACTTTTTGAGTACATTTCACTCGAGCATAAGATAGAAAGTATTTGTTTCTATCAAGTGAACAATGAAATTAAACCTAATGTAAGAGAAATATTATCAAACACCTTAAATTAAAAAAAATCTTTAAAAGTGATAGTTTACTATTTCGTTAACGTTAAATTTACAGAAACCGCGATATGGCAAGTTTTACAACTTTCCTACGTTACAGTATGTCCTTATAAAAATCTATCAACTAAAAACCACTGTTGTTTTCAACGCGATAAATAGCAAAACAGTGACATTACCATTTCTCAACTTCTGTAATTTTTCGCTGCATAGATTTTTTCAGAGGTTTAGTATGTTATTTTACCATATAATCAAATATCAATCATATCATGATCTCCGTGTCTTTGTGTGTTTTTCTTAGGGGTAGAATTTTTCCTTTGGGTTGGTGTAAGGGGAGTAACTCTGAAATCCCGCCGCCATATTTGGCAGAAAAGTACGGAAATTATACATTATTTTCTAGATGCCGCCCTAAAAGTACTGAATATGGCTGTGGATTTTGACCCAAACGACAAAACAAGGTGAGGTCTAGGCAACCGATTTAATGAAAATATTTTTCCTTAAATTATATAAGAAAAGAATTTTAAAGGGATCCCTGAGATTCGTCCAAGGAAGTTTCGACCGTTCAATCATAAACTAAACGGTACCCTGAACTAAATAATTGAAAGTCTATACCTTTTGACATACCTCCATGAAGACTTCTCATCTCTTTTTACGTCAGTAAAGTCCTGTCATCAAAAATATGATGATAGTAAGCACTTACCCACAAGCCTGTAAATTATATGAAAAAGGCATAGCCTCAAAGCGAGCTTGATTAACATGACATAATTAATATGAAAAAGGCAAAGCCTCAAAGCGAGCTCGATGTACTTTTAACGTGAAATAGTATGAAATAATCGCTCATTTTTATTTCAAATTCAGTGACGAGTGCATGTGACATCACACGTACTGTGTTAAATATGGCTCCGCCCCTGTCGTTAAATGAATAACGAGTTTTGAAAACGTTGATAAAATTTTGTTTGTTTATTTTATTTCACTATAATTTTTCAAGCGAAATAAAGATTATTAAAAGTGAAATAAATGTAAAACTTTAAACGTTTGCGACATTAGAAAACGTACTTGATTTGATTGTTTTGCACGTGCTGTTTGGCGCTACATTGTGACGTCACGTAAACAATACTTTAAACGTCTGTACAGCGTTAACGACTGAATAAAAGATATTGGTGTTCGGATTCATTTTCTTAGTTAGACCATTTTCTTTCATTCTAGATAGTTTTCACAACAAAATTTGACAAAAAAATTGTTTTTATTTATCAGATTTTTCAACCAAAATGGCGCCTTCATTTTTCATTTTACATTTTCCGTTTTAAAACTGTCATTCGATATTTTATACACAGCTTCCGTAATTCTGGTTCCCTGTCCAATTATGGTTCCCATAGACGTGCGCGGGTGACCAGTGTACACATCCGTTTTCAGTCAGAATTCCTCAGTTTTTATCGTTATCTTTAAATTCGAAAAGTTGCGATGTGTCCAATTCGGTACTTCGGAGGAAAGTTTTCAAAACCATCACTTAGCAGGTACTCGCGTTACCGTAAAGCTCGCTTTGCGAGCAGGCCCTTCGGGCCAGCTCGTCGAGCTCGCTATAATATAGTGAGTGAATACAGGAATGTCAAACTAAATTTTTTACTAATTTTACATTTTGCCATAAATCCTTTCAATTTTATTATTTACTCAATGTGAACCATAAATAGGTCTCAAGGCCCAATGAAAGTTCTGTCAATATCCATAACATTTAATTTATCTGTCATGTTCAATTTAGAGAGTGGTGCAGTCCTTTTATATTTTAGGCAGATTTATACCCAAGTTTTCATACAGGGCAGTTTTCTCCTGTAAATTAAGGAAATTTCAAACCCTACCTGTGGAAAAAGCCCTGGTTCACATATGATTAGACATAAAAATTCTAACAATTTAGGTTAAAAGCAAAAACTATAGCAGGGTTTTACATCTCTTTGAAATTTTAGGGGTCCAGTGGATGCACAGCCTAGAAAAGTAGGGGTCCAGGCCTGAATTTTAGGGGTCCAAAATTATATTCACTCTAAAAGACTATGGAGACCACTCTATTTTGCTTAAAATTGTTTATTTACCCTGTAAGAAATATGCATGTATATTGTACTGTTTTCATAAGAAGTATATGATTTCAATATCTTTTATATCTAGGTTTTTTTATAGCATTTTAGTAGCCCTTTACAATAATATCATGTGCTATTTCCAAGGCTTATAAGTCTTTGAGTGGCTGGAATGTCAAGTTTTAGTAGCATATTTTGTTATTGACAAGGTGATTACACCAACAGACTGAAAATTTGTACTGATCTATTTGTAAATATTTTAGCTGAACAAGTAAACACACAATAGATATCTTTACAGACCAGTCAGCTAAATATGTTGCGTTTTTAAAAATATCATAAAACAAAAGGCTGACAAAACCACTTTTGCACCTCCTCATAAGCTGGGACATACTTGATGTCCCAGTCATAAATTAAGTTCGCCGAAACCATTATATTTATAACACCAACGATAATAACATACCTAGTGACTTAATTTCTAACACTTTTTCATACAACACTTTGCAAAAAGCACTGCATTTTTTATTATCGCTGTTCATGTACAAAATACAATCGCCGAACTGGTAGATCGACATGGGATACGCTAACCAATAGTAATTGCTTGTTATAAATAGTCCGTCTAAATATAGCAATAGAAAAACCAAAAACAGCTACCAAAAATAGATTTTACGGTAAACGTCATCAGTTACTGTAGCTTGCACGATAAACGTCATCAATTTCTGCAGCAGGCACTTGCAAATAGCATGCGCAGTAGATTTCAATTAAGTTAACTTCCGAATAAACAATGCAAGCATTAGGTTTAAATGGAATTTTATGAGCTTCGAGAAGAAAGAGATAAAATCATGTCGGGTCAGAAACAATAATATCTATTGTCTAGAATTATTTTTGTGCGTACACTTGGATGCAAGTGGATAACTTATATGCGTACATGTCAAAATTTATGCGTATAGGGACGCAGAATTCTGCGTCCCGTAAAACCCTGCTATAGACACTAAATCATTTTATAAATTATTTACTTTTTCTAGTTAACTCTGTTAAGCAATATTTGTGTAAATATTCATTGTATTAGAAATGATGAATTCTATTCTATGAAAGCTGTGTTACATATTTGATGTCATTTTCAATAAGATTTTTATGCCCCCGCCATGTAATGGCCGGGGCATATAGTGTTACCCTGTTCCGTCCTTCCGTCCTTCCGTCATTCCGTCCTTCCGTCATTCCGTCCTTCCGTCATTCTGTCATTCCGTCATCATCAGTTTCCGTTCATTATCTTAGTAACGGTTGCACATATTCAACTCAAATTTGACATATGGATATGTCATGAGAAAATACAGGTCAAGTTCGAATTTGGTCATGGTTCGATGATTTTTGGCAGAGTTATGCCCCTTTTACTTTGAAAATAATATGAAATTTTCAGTTTCCGTTCATTATCTCCCCAACGGTACAACTCATTCAACTCAAATTTTACTTATGGATATGTCATGAGAAAATACAGGTCAAGTTCGAATTTTGTCATGGTTCGATGATTTTTGGCAGAGTTATGCCCCTTTTACTTTGAAAATAATATGAAATTTTGAGTTTCCGTTCATTATCTCCACAACGGTACAACACATTCAACTCAAATTTGACATATGGATATGTCATTAGAAAATACAGGTCAAGTTCGAAATTTTGTCATGGTTCGATGATTTTTTGGCAGAGTTATGCCCTTTTACTTTGAAAATAATATGAATTTTTGAGTTTCCGTTCATTATCTCCCCAACGGTACAACATTTTCAACTCAAATTTGACATATAGATATGTCATGAGAAAATACAGGTCAAGTTTGAATTTGGTCATGGTTCAATGATTTTTGGCAGAGTTATGTCCCTTTTACTTTGAAAATAATATGAAATTTTCAGTTTCTGTTTATTATCTCCCCAACAGTACAACACATTCAACTCAAATTTGACAATAATGGATATGTTTTTGGAATGCCCAGGCCCAGTTCAAATTTGTTCATTTGTTCAATGATTTTTGGCAGAGTAATGCCCCTTTCACTTTGAAATTAATATGAAATTTACAGTTTCTGTTCATTATCTACCAAGCAGTGTTACATATTCAACTCAAATTTGACATATGGATATGTCAAAGGAATGGGCAGGTCAAGTTGGAATTTGGTCATGGTTCGATGATTTTTTTTGGCAGAGTTATGTCCCTTTCACTTTGAAAATAATATAGATACATCTTAGGAAAAGCAGTTTTTTAAGTTTGAATTTGGTCGTGGTTCAATGATTTTGGACAAACTTATCTTTTCTTGAATATTGGAAAATTTTTTCGAACTTTCAGTTTCAGCACTCATACTTTTGTGGAAATGTATGTAGCCATTATTTTGGCTACAAATATGAAATATGCTATTTTCAAAAGGTTAAGACTGAATAATTTCAGTGCCTTGAACATTGTATGGAAATGGTTTGTGTTAACATTGAAAAGTTTTAAGGGCTTTGAACTTTAAATGAAAATAATAATTTGTGCAAACAAATTTGGAACTAAATATTATAACATCTGAAATTTTGGCTGCATGCGGGGGCATCCGTGGCATGATGACACATTTCTAGTTTGTTTCTACAGTTCTATATAAACATTAGAAAAAAACAACAATTAGAATCTTTTATCTTATTGTTTTTGTGGGTTTTTTTTTCAGTTGGTATTTTGGTCCATTGTCAAGAGAAGAAACAAATGAGATTTTGGATAATGTTCATACAAATGGAGTGTTTCTTGTGCGTGAAAGTCAGTCCATTAAAGGAGATTTTGTCCTCTGTGTAAGGTATGAGTGATAATTGATTAATAAATGTTTATTGATATTCACAACACCTTTTCAGATAATCAGGAAAACTTAGAAATATGCTTTGATAGAAATGTATCCAAGGATTATAATATGGATCTTTATACGGCTTTTTTTTCAACTCAGCTGAGCACATAGTGCTCACAGATGCGTTTTTGAAAATTAAGGAAGACTTAATAGATAAAATCTTTAAAAAATCTTCTCAGAAAATATACAATACCCAGATTTTTGGCATGTTGCCCTTTACAAATATCACATTAATTAATCATCATGCCCCTTGTGCGTTAATATTGGTCCACACTGGAGGCACATTGTAATTTAATTATAAAGACATACAAATGTATACAGGAAAACAAAATTTACTCCTGTTGCAACTACAACCCCTATACAACCCTGTTTTTAATAAGAATCATGGTACTTTTATGACATATTGCCTTATTGCGTAAAATTGCCCTGTTCAATGTGACCTGGTAGCATACTTCTTTGCAGATAAATGATTTTTTTTAGCAATGAATCTGAGGTGAGCAATGTAGGGCCATCATGCCCTTCTTGTTTTAAGATAAATCCAATCTTGCACATGTCACTATGATTGAATTAATGAAAACTGTATTGACTTTATCCTTTGATTATTCAAGGTAATGAAAATGTGGCAAACTTCTCTTTGTCTTTTAACCTTTTCCCTTATATAAGCGTGTTTCCACGGCTTTTTGCCCCCCCCTTTTTTGAGGCCTCAAACAGTGAAAAAATGCTCTATTTAGGCCCCAAACACTGTCTTTCGTTTGAGAAATGTTGTAAAAAAAAGTGACCATTTTTTCGGCGCCGCCCCCCATCCAAATATTACATCAGGGGGTTGCCAGAAGAGGGATGTGCCCCCTTCTGTTTGGGGGGTTTGAAGGGGGGCGGAGTCCCCCTCATCGCCAAGAAAATTTTGGACTTGTGAGAGGATTAAAATGACCCCAGGTCGATCATAAGGTAAGGTGTAACCAACGCTGAAAAGCCTTTGACTCTATCTCAATCCCTTGAGAAGTTGCAGCACTTTGAAATAAATTTTGATGGAAAAAATCGAGGCAAAAAAGTGATTTTTGGCAATTTTGAGATGTCCCCTCGTTGCCATGGTAACAGGAAATTTAAGACTGAGCATGTCGTTACAAAGGCAATGGTCCAGTCAACATTTGTGCCAAGTTTGATTAGTATTCAAGCATTTTTCATAGTTTCATAGCAGTTTGAACTTGTAACAGGAGGCTTTTCAGTGAAAATGGCCATTTTTCACAATATGCTCATGGGGGAAAGGGTTAACTAAAAAAATTATAAATGTTACAAAACATCAATTTTTCACCAAAATTAGGTAAAAGACCACATGTTAACATGGAAAAACTAGATTTTGGGTGATTCCAAGGTTTTTCATCATTTTTTGTTAACGTTTTCCCTTTTATAAGCGTGTTTCGACGGCTTTTTTGCCCCCCCCCCCCCCCCCCCTTTTTGAGGCCTCAAACAGTGAAAAAATGCCCTATTTAGGCCCCAAACACTGTCTTTCGTTTGAGAAATGTTGTTAAAAAAAAGTGACCATTTTTTTCGGCGCCGCCCCCATCCAAATATTACATCATGGGGTTGCCAGAAGGGGGATGTGCCCCCTTCTGTTTGGGGGTTTGAAGATGCCAGTAGCTCCCCACATCACCAAGAAAATTATGGACTTGTGAGAGGATAAAAATGACCTCAGGTCCATCATGACTGATTCATGAGGTAACGTGTAACAAACGCTGAAAAGCCCTTGACTCTATCTCAATCATTTGAGTAGTTGCAGCACATTGAAATCAATTTTTGTGGAAAAAATCAAGGCAAAAAAAGTGATTTTTGGCAATTTGAGATGTCCCCTCGTTGCCATGGTAACAGGAAATTTAAGACTGAGCATGTCGTTACAAAGGCAATGGTCCAGTCAACATTTGTGCCAAGTTTGATTAGTATTCAAGCATTTTTCATAGTTTCATAGCAGTTTGAACTTGTAACAGGAGGCTTTTCAGTGAAAATGGCCATTTTTCACAATACGCTCATGGGGGAAAGGGTAACTAAAAAAATTATAAATGTTACAAAACATCAATTTTTCACCAAATTAGGTAAAAGACCACATGTTTACATGGAAAACTAGATTTTGGGTGATTCCAAGGTTTTTCATCATTTTTTGTTAACCTTTTCCCTTATATAAGTGTGTTTCGACGGCTTTTTGCCCCCCCCCCTTTTTTTTAGGCCTCAAATAGTGAATAAATGCCCTATTTAGGCCCCAAAGACTGTTTTTCGTTTGAGAAATGTTGTTAAAAAAGTGACCATTTTTTCGGCGCGGCCCCCCATTCAAAAGATACATCAGGGGGTTGCCAGAAGAGGGATGTGCCCCCTTCTGTTTGGGGGTTTGAAGGGGGGCGGAGTCCCCCTCATCGCCAGAAAATTTTGGACTTGTGAGAGGCTTAAAATGACCCCAGGTCGATCATAAGGTAACGTGTAACCAACTCTGAAAAGCCTTTGACTCTATCTCAATCCCTTGAGAAGTTGCAGCACTTTGAAATAAATTTTGATGGAAAAAATCGAGGCAAAAAAGTGATTTTTGGCAATTTTGAGATGTCCCCTCGTTGCCATGGTAACAGGAAATTTAAGACTGAGCATGTCGTTACAAAGGCAATGGTCCAGTCAACATTTGTGCCAAGTTTGATTAGTATTCAAGCATTTTTCATAGTTTCATAGCAGTTTGAACTTGTAACAGGAGGCTTTTCAGTGAAAATGGCCATTTTTCACAATATGCTCATGGGGGAAAGGGTTAAATGATAAGGACCTACATCCAATTTTATCAACTGACAGCATTCCGAATAGATACAAATGTAATTTAAACAAATAGTATATGTTTAATAATAAAAAGAAAAAATGCAATATTGAAATAAGATTTAAGATATTGACTATTTTGTTATTATTGATTTTTTTTTCTTGTTTTTGTTATATTCAGAGAAGACAATAAAATCAGCCATTATATCATCAATCGCATCCAGGTGGGCGGGAATGTGATGTTCCGTATCGGAGACCAACAGTTTCCCGATATACCTGCTCTACTTAACTTCTACAAGACGCATTATCTCGACACCACGGCACTTACTGTTCCGGTATTTTATTAATTTTCTATCTTTTATAATTATGATGTCACAACAGTAGGAATAATTGTAACTAATTGAAATTGTAGACCACAAGTTAATGAGGCTTACTGGTCTGTTGTCATACTGCTTATATATAATTAAAAAAAAATTAGTACATTTTGCCAGTCAAGATGGATTTTCTTGTCTAAACCATATTTTTGTTTCTTGGCAAAATTTAGAGACATTGGCTGAACTTTATGGCTTCATAAGTTGCATGTTAGAAATATGATGCATCATGAACATGAAATTAGTTGTACATGTATCATTCTGTGAAGATATTTCATTGTAGTAATAAGTAACAGTATATTTCTAGTGAATGTAAATAAAATTTCATCTGCTTTATTATTAAACAAATATTTTAACCAAACATCTAGTCAGAGATTTTTTCAGCTTATAAGTGGTACTGTATAAGTGGTTAAGTTATCAATATGGAAATATTGGCAAATGACGTGAATAGACAAAAATCACTTGAAATTCCCTCTTAGGGTAGATATCAACCAACCTGTCACTAAATTTCTACCCTTGCACGATTCATTAATATTTCTACACACCAAAATGTTTGTTTATTTCATTTGGCAACATTTTGAATGCAGAAAATCTATTTATACAGTAATGTCAGAGGGATAACATAGAACGTTCTTCTGCCAAATTTTAACTTTCGATAACTAGAAGATGCATTTGGTATTATTTATACTACTTAAAGAAAAGTAACATTTTAGTGTTACATTATTCAGATCATTTTGACAAGCTAATTACAATTAAGGATAGCTGAATGTTCTCTACAGATATGACCTTTCCCAATTTATTATTTTTCATTTACAAAATGTATATTTCTCTATTCATATATGAATTAGAAACTTCTAGAATATTTTTTTTTCATTTTATTGGAATTTATACAAAACATACTTATACATATACTTCAAATTTAAACACCATACTAATATACTTATTCAATTCTTGTTGTTTTTTTTTCAGGCCCCAAGAGAAAAAGTAATAACAAAGTATGATTTTCCAGGAAAGGTATGATTAGATGTTTTTTGTTTTAAGCTCACCTGAGCATGCTCAGGGTGAGCTTTTAGGATCGATGATTGTCAATCGTCCGTTGTCCGTTCACATTTTAGTTGTTAACACTCTAGCGGTTGCATTTTTTGCCTCAAATCATCATCAAACTTGGTCAGGATGATCTAGTTGATAGCTCGGATGGAGTTCGAACATGGGTCAACTCGAAAGAGAAACTAGGTCACAAGAGCTAAAAATAGAAAAAACCTTGTTAACCGACTCTAGCGGTTACATTTTTTGCATCAATCATCATCAAACTTGGTCAGGATGTTTGTCTAGGTGATAGCTCGGATGAGTTTGAACATGGGTCATTCAAGGATGAAAAAACGTAGGTCACCGGAGCTAAAATAGAAAAACCTTGTAAACACTCTAGCGGTCACATTTTGCATCAATCATCATCAAACTGATCAAGATGCTTGTCTAGGTGATAGCTCAGATGAGATCGAACATGGTCATCTCGTATGAAAAACAAGGTCACAGGAGCTGAAAATAGAAAAAACCTTGTAACACTCTAGTGGTCACAATTTTGACTCAATTGTGTCATCAAACTTGGTCAGGAAACTTGTCTAGGTCATTGCTGGGAATAAATCGAACATGGGACATCTCGGATGAAAAACTAGGCACAGGAGCTAAAAATAGAAAAAATCTTGTTAAACACTCTAGTGGCTACTGTGTGATCCAAATATTCTGTTAATTGGTCTGAAAGTTTGTTTTGATGATTTCTAAGTCAAAATCGAACATGGGTCATCTTGGATGAAAAAATAGGTCACACCGCCCAAATATGGAAAAACCTTGTTTAACATTCTAAGTGGTCACATTTTCAACTCAATTATCATCAAACTTGGTCAGGCATGCTTGTTCTTGGATGAGTTCGAAATCGCATGTTGAAACTAGGTCACCGGAGCTAAAAATAGAAAAATCATTTTAACACTCTAGTTGCTACTGTTTGATCCAAGTATCCTGGAAATTGGTGTGAAAGTTTGTTTTGATGATTTCTAGGTCAAGTTTGAATATGTGTGTTACCTGGGTAAAAACTAGGTCGCACTGCTCAAATATGGATAATCCTTGTTAACACTGTAGTGGTCACATTTTTGACTCACCTGTCATGGAGATTGGTCAGAATGCTTGTCTTGGGGAATTGTTTGGATGAGTTTGATAAGTCAGGTGAGCGATCTAGGGCCATCAAAGGCCCTCTTGTTTTTCAATAGTTTTCTATTTTCGACTCTCTATATGTAGTCTGTTTTTTGAAATAGTCAGATACCCCTTTTTCAAGCTTTTTGTAAATTTTTGGTCCTGTATTTTTTAAAACATTTTTTTAGCTTAAAAAACTAATTCAAAATTTTTTTGTTTTTTTAAATTTCTATATTACATTTTTAAAAATTTTTTTTTACATTAACTTTTTCGACCCCTTACTGTTAGAGAATATTTTTTTTTGCACACATTTTTTCTCGGGAAAATTTTATTTATTTTTTTTTTGGTATTTGTCAATATTATATAAAATTTTTAATAGCGGTCATTTTAATTGGAACTACCTTAAACATCCATGTATTGATTGACAAGCTATAGATACTTACCTAAACATAAATAGCCCAGTTTTTGCTGTCTTTTGCCCCTTGGGGTTTACCCCATTTTTGGTTTAAAGAAGTTAAGTACATCCGGGGACAGTAAACAGCCAAATAATGAACTTTGACACTTACTGCCTTTTCATTGGGAATTTTTTTAAACACCATTTTGGGTAAAATAAGATATGAAATGGGTTCTTCTAAAGGAACAAGAATATTCTGACGAATAAGAAGCATAAGCTCTATTGTCTATCTTTGGTCAGATCTTGTGAAGTCAGTGTTCAATGCACTGGGGTCCTGCTAGCAAACCTAATTTCTTTACTCACAAAATTTTTGAGTATCCAGCAACTTCAAAATAAAACATAACGATCGATTTACCTTAGTTATATATTGCAAAATATCTGTCAGGGTTATTTGGTTCAAACAAGCAGTAATGATTTTTACCAGAAAAATTCCCATAGGGTTATTTTTGGTCTTGGTGAACTTATCTTTAAGGCGGGTTTTTTTTTATAGGGGCACACCCGGGAAAAGTGAAATAAATAAAAACCAAAAAAATCAAACACTTTTTTGAGAAATTAAATTATTTCTCTTTTGCAAAGTACTCTGTCTAATTTTAATAAAAAACACATTCCGGGGCCCCCGAAGATTTCCCTTTTTAAGAAAGGAGAATTTTTACATAATTTTCCAAAGTTAAGAGAAATGGGGGATGCCAAGAAAAAAAGAGGGTCAACAGGACAATTCCTGTCCCTTTATTTTACAATAAAAAAGGTAAAGTAGTTTTTTTTAACAGATATTAAAAGTGTGCGTGCCCCTTGTACATATATTTAAAGCACGGGGAATTTGCCGGGAGTAGAAACCACCAAATGCGTAAGGAATAACTTCACATGAAAGAGTCCAAAGTCTGTGACAAGATTCGAACCCACAATGATGTGAGGCAAGTGATTTCAAGTCAATGACTTTCACCACTCATACAAGCAGAGCCCTTGTATCAAAATGTAACAGAATTTATGCCTTATTGAAGATACTACCAAATTTACAGTATTTTTTTATTTTCGCTTATCAAATTTAATGATTTCGTGTAGAATGGGGCACTAGCAGATGTTTCAATAAGTGTAATACAAAATGACAGGAATTTGATATTTTGTTTAATACATACACAATTTATGTTGATAAAAGAGAATACTTAATTTGGTACTTGCTAAAAGTACATGATATTACATTTATACAGATATTGTTAAATTTGCACATTATATACAGTGCAATTTTACACCTATAGTTTTACCAAATAGGAATGTTACTGTCGTAGCTTATTGTCAAACGTTACTTTCAGGACGATGATCCAAGTTTATTGCAATTAGATGCACACAACCAAAACACACCAGCAACATCATGTAGAACAACAAAACAACAAAACCAAACACACCACAGATCCGTCGCCCGTGAGTAAACTATTCTCATAATTGAGCCGCTTCACGACAAAACCAACGTCTCTCGTTTGCGACCAGCATGGATCCAAGACCCAGCCTGCGCACTCGGTGCACAGTCTTGATCAGGATCCATGCTGTTTGCTAGCAAACCCTATAACAAGTAGAGAAACTGATAACGAACAGCATGGGATCCTGATCAGACTGTGCAGATGCGCATGCTGGTCTGGATCCATGCTGGTCGCAAACCCATTATGTAAGTTTTGTCATGACGCGGCTCATATAATTTTGCTGGTATCCTCCATACAAATATGTCTGTACGACAAGTGGTGGTTCTTTTAATTCTTGTTGGTTGAATTTTGAGTCCTGTACATTAAATTTATTGTTTAGTGATGACATTGATGGGTTTTTCTTCTTCAGAAAACATTTTGAGGGAAATGAAATTATGAAGGACGTAGGTAAAAAATTCAGTGAGAGAAACAGACTTATGTTGGTATTTTTTAAAGCAGAAATTTGTCAGTCTGGATTTTTAGTTATTTTGCTAGCAAATCGTTATTTTTGAAGAACTACTACTTGTACTTGTTGAAACAGAAAGTAGGATATATTTAAGAGGGTCTACTTTATCCTTTTGTCTTAGTTGTCTGCTTGAACATGTTCGCTCATTGCCTATTTATAAAAAATTTGTCTGTTTGCCATGTTTTTAATGAATCAATGATTTTACTCCTTTAAAATTACTGGTAACTTAAGGAAAAGGGTAAATCCTATTTATTAAAACCAAAGGAACTAAAGTAGCAGAAACAATTAAAAATACTCCAAAGGTCAAAAATGATGACAATTGGTATAAAAGTTTAGGGGGACACCTTGTTTTAAATATTGTAGGATTACCCTGCAATTTCACGATTTCCGTAACATGCAACAGCTATAATATCTCGTGCAACAAGTTACATTGACCCAATATCATTCAGGCAACATCTGTTCTATTCACATTATGGTCTTGCAACTGTTCTTCTATTAGTAGAATTTTTGAAAATTTTTTCTCTAAAAATTAGAATATTTTAGTCAAAACAAAAGATTGATGAGTCCATTTAAAGATATCTCGCTTAGTAAGTGTTTTAAAGTAACACTGTGGTTTAATGACAGTGTGTTTAGCCATTTGCATTCATCACTTATAAATATTAAAAAACAAAAACAAAAACAAAAAACCAACTTCAGTTTAAATGTGATGACTTTAAGTACAATGCTATGAAACTATGTAAATTAATATTATTCATGAATTAATTCTGAATATTTATTTTATTCACTGGATCTACACTGTGTAATTTTGTTTATATTAACATTTCAGCCATCATTTAAGAATGCCTAAACAATTACCTGCCAAAGCATAGTGATTCAAACAAGAATAACCCAGTCTATATGATAAGACACCCAATTTACGATTAAATGTAAAGTACCAGTCCATATGTTAAATTTGGAAATAAATGTAAATTCCCGTCTAAATGTTTAAAATTGGGATAAAATGTGAGGACGCATTCTATATGTTAAAATTGGATAAAATGTAAGTGCCTGTCTATATGTTTAAAATTGGGATGAAATCTAAGTGCCAGTCTATATGTTTAGAATTTTGGGATGAAAATTTAAAATGCCCAGTCTAAATGTTCAAATTTTGGGATAAAATGTAATGTTTAAAAATTTGGGGGAAAAATTTTAGTCCAAATTTTATAATTTTTAAAAATTGGATAAATTTTAAGGACCAAGTCCCGTATGTTTAGAATTTTGGGGTGAAAACTAAAGGGCCAGTCCATATGTTGGTTTGGGGTAAAAAGTAACCAATTTTGAGTAAAATAATGACAAACTTTAGAACAACAAAAAATTGTTGTTTAAGTTTTGAACAACCCCTTCAAATCAATTCTAAATTTTCCCTTCTTTCTGTACAAAACAAGAAAATATACAGTTGGACTATTTTTTTTGTGGGGAAATTTGGGTTTTTTAAATTTTCAACCTTTTTTAAGGCTTTCCCGTCAGTTGAAAAAAAAAATGTCGTTTAAAACTAACCCTTTTCCCCACAAAAATTTTTTTTTAAATAAAAGAATAAAAAAATTTTTTAAAAACTT